>NC_142875.1:74857500-75157500 GCF_051225735.1 Oryctolagus cuniculus | reverse complement strand
CCACTTAGCGTCTGAGGATATTGGTTCCAGACCACTGTGGGTACCCAAATCCGCCAATGTTTAAGACCTTTATGTAAAATTTCATATAATTTCTAATATAATTTAAATAACCTCTAGATGACTTTTAACACTTAATATAATATAAATACTATATATAATAGTTATTTTACCCTTGTTTATACCACTTTGTTTAAGGAATAAAAACAAGAAAACCAGTCTGTACATATTCAGTACAGGGGTATTTTTTCCCAGATATTTCTGATCTCCATTCGGTTGAATCTATAGGTGCGGAGCTCACAGTTCTGAAAGATAAACTGTATTACATTGTATCTGTTTCATAGTATAAGAGCAGTAAGCGGTAAATATGGCTAAGAAGATTAATTGAAGGAAGTAGAGATATAGGATATTTAATCCTTAGCAGAGAAATTTGGTTTAACTCTGTAGATAATGAGAAGCCATTACAGATTTTTAAAAATATTTATTTATCTGAAAAACAGAGTGAGAGAGAGAGACAGATAAATATATATAGAGAGAGTTGCTAGCTGCTCTGCTTTGGATCCATCTTCCTGCTAATGTAATTGAGAGGCAGCAAATGATGGTTCAAGTACTTGGGTCCCTGCCACCCAAGTGGGAGATCCAGATTGAATTTCAAGCTCCTGACTTTAGCCTGGCCCAGCCCTGGCTGTTGTGGGCATTTGGGACCTGAACCAGCTGGTAGGAGACATCTCTTTTGATTTTTCTTCCTTTCTCTCGCTCTTGTTCTGTCTCTTTCTCTGGCACTCTGCACTTCAAGTAAAAATAAATAAAAGACATTTTAAAAACCCATAATCATACTATTCAGACAACACATGGAAAAAAGATCATGGCTACATTGAATGAATGCCTTTGGAAATTTTACATGTTTTCTGAAATGATAACATAATTTTTGGTAAGTTAGTTAAAATATTATGTATATTACTTAACAGTACAACCAATTTAATATCAATCGATGTGTTCAAATAGATACATTAGATTTTCCAGTCATATAATTTTGCCAGGGAAGAATTTATTATTGCTAATCTTCACAAAATTCTCCAACATAAAATTTTATAATTTTCAGTGATAAAATTGAAACTGCAAAAGGTTAAATAACTTGCTTCAGGGCATAGAACACTAATTTTAAAATTAGAATTCATTCTTGAGGCATCAGCTTTAAAAGAGCCTATTATCTATTTGCAGAAAGATACTCAAAATACAAACTAAAGTAGTGGGCAATGAGAAGCTTATCCCCAATTAAATGACTGGAGCAAGGAACAGCCATTGTATTAGTTTTCCATGCTGTGCTAACAAGTTACCACAAACTTAGTGACTTAAAACAACACAAATTGATTGTCTTAAGATTCTGGAAGTGAGAAGTCATGAGTCTCACTGAGCAAAAACCAAGGTGTACATGAGACTATATTTTTTCTTTAGGTTTAGAAGATCATTTTGCAATGGTCAGAAGCATCCAGCCTGCAGGCCACATAAGGTCCACAAAATCATTTGATTTGGCCCTGCCAAGGCAAACATAGGTGACACTAGAAATTCAATATATCTGTAGCAGGCTAATTTTTAAGTTGATAACTTCATATGCACTGCAAACCATGTCATCAATATCCAAATGGCCCTTGGCAGAGAAAGGTACCAACTCCTGTTAGAGGCTGCTTGTATTCCTTTATCTACGGCTCCCTTCCAACCAGTAGGAAGATATCCTTATCTGAAGCTCTTTATATCAATCACATATGCAAAGTCTCTTTTGCAATGTAAGGTAACATATTCACCAGTTCGAAGAATTTTTTTTTTTTTTTGACAGGCAGAGTTAGACAGTGAGAGAGAGAGACAAAGTGAAAGGTCTTCCTTTTTCCGTTGGTTCACCTCTCAAATGGCCGCCACGGCCGGCTTGCTGCGCCAATCTGAAGCCAGGAGCCAGGTGTTTACCCTGGTCTCCCATGCAGGTGCAGGGCCCAAACACTTGGGCCATCCTCCACTGCCTTCCTGGGCCACAGCAAAGAGCTGGACTGGAAGAGGGGCAACTGGGACAGAATCCGGCGCCCCAACCGGGACTAGAACCTGGGGTGCCAGCGTCGCAGGAGGAGGATTAGCCTGGTGAGTCACGGCTCTGGCCAGTTCCAAGAATTTTGACAGGGTCACATTTGTGTCCATTGCCCTGCCTGTCCCAATTGAGAAAGGTTGCATAGCACTTAAACATAACATTAGAGGGTTAGGGTCTGACATTTGACTAAAAGGAATAATACAATAATCCTCTTAGCTTGAGGGATACATTTGAAGCCTCGCAATGCATGACTGGAATCAATGGGCAGTATCAAATACTATATACCATTTTCTCCTGTACATATATACTCAAGATAAAGCTTATTTATAAATTAGCCACAGTAATAAATTTAGTAATAATAACTAATAATAAAACAAAGCGATTATAATAACATACTGTCATCAAGATTATGCCATTGTGGTCTCTCTAAAAATACCTCATCAGGGCCAGCACTGTTGTGTAGTGGGTAAAGCCGCCACCTACAGCACCAGCGTCCCATATGGGTGCCAGTTCGAGTCCTGGCTGCTCCACTTCCAGTCCAGCTCTCTGCTGTGGCCTGGGAGGGCAGTGGAGGATGGCCCAAGTCCTTGGGCCCCTGCACCCACATGGGAGACCCAAAAGAAACTCCTGGCTCCTGGCTTTGGACCTGCACAGCTCCAGCTATTGCAGCCAACTGGGGAGTGAACCAGCAGATGGAAGACTCCAACCCTCTCTCTGCTCCTCCTTCTCTCCCTATGTGTAACTCTTTCAAATAAATAAATAAATCTTTTTTAAAAATTTTAAAAATTAAAAAATATAAAAATACCTTATCTTACTGTGCACACCACTCTTGTGATGATGTAAAGAGGACACAACGCCTACATGAATAACATAGGTACTGTGTTGTAGCTTTGGGCCATGGAAAAAGTGTCATAGTAACATGAGTGCTGCCACACCACAACAGTTGATCTGCCAAGCAAGACAGCTCATTAGTGACTAACAGGTGGGAAGCATAAACAGTATGGGTACATTTGCAAAAGGATGACTCATGGCCTGAGCAGAACTGAGCCAGACAGTGTGAGACTTCATCATGCCATTAAGAATGGTGTGATATTTAAAACTTGTGAAACATTTACTTCCAGAATTTTCCGTGTAGTGTTTCAGACTGTTGTTGATCATGGGTGACTGAAACCATGGAAAATGAAGCTACTCCAGTCCATACCCATTTCCAAGTCTCCCCCTCAAAACAGTTCTCTTACCAAGTAAGTCCAGACACACCTTTCTAAATCATGCTTTGCTACCTCTTTTCTTGTTTCTCCAGTTTGCATAGGTGGACACTTTCCTTAAACTCCTGTGCTCACATGGTCTATACTCTGTATTTGTCACAGAAGTAACCATAGTTTTGCCTTTTAAAATGTAGGTCGCTGTTATAATGTAAATATCCTAAATTCCTAAATATATCCTAGATCCTTCAAAATTATGTCATATTCTCATATTCTTGCTATCCCAACTTATATCACATAGCCTTACCCATAAAGGTTCTCAGTAGAAGTTTGCAGATGATTATTGCAACTATTTTAGTCTTTGGGTTCAAAAGTTCTGAAGTATATGTGGATAAAATGGGAGGTGGTATTTCATTAGTTTATTTGTAGAAAATAGACATGCAGGAAATATTAGGTAGTTCAGAAGCCAGGAGATTTATTGGGTAGCCAAGATAAAAGTCATAACTTAAAATGGAGGTCAGAACTCTGAAATGATACAATATCAATAGGATATTTCAAATGTCAGCATGTATGTATAATAATTAAGTAATCATGATGATTTTTCTAGATAAATTCTTAGGGATAAACCCAATCACTTTCTAATTTACTGGAGAACTCCAAAGCTCTGATATATCATATATTGTAGTTCTTATATCATTGGAAGTTATATTATTCAGGATATAAAATATTCCTGAGGAGGTCTATTTTTATTTGTGTTTCCTAAGTAGGTGAATCTTTTTTTTAAAGATTTATTGATTTATTTGAAAGAGTTGGGGCCAGTGCTATGACTCACTTGGTTAATCCTCCACCTGCAGCACCAGCATCCCATATGAGCGCTGGATTCTAGTCCCGGCTGCTCCTCTTCCAGTCTAGCTCTCTTCTGTGGCCCGGGAGGGCAGTGGAGGATGGCCCAAGTGCTTGGGCCCCTGCACCCACATGGGAGACCAGGAAGAAGCACCTGGCTCCTGGCTTCGGATCAGTGCAGCGCCGGCTGTGGCTGCCATTTGGGGAGTGAACCAACCGAAGGAAGACCTTTCTCTCTGTCTTTCCCTCTCACTGTCTATAACTCTGTCTGTCAAGTAAATAAATTTATAAAAATAGAAAGAGTTACACAGAGAGAGGAGAGGCAGAGAGAGAGAGAGAGAGAGAGAGAAAGAGAGGTCTTCCATCCTCTGGTTCACTCCCCAGATGGCCATAACTGCCGGGGCTATGCCGATCTGAAGCCAGGAGCCAGGAGCTTGTTCCCGGTCTCCCAAGTGGGTGCAGGGGCCCAAGGACTCGGGCCATCTTCTACTGCTTTCCTAGGCCATAGCAGAGAGCTGGGCAGGAAGTGGAGCAGCCGAGTCTCCAACCAGCGCCCATATGGGATGCCAGCGCTTCAGGCCAGGGTGTTAACCTGCTGCGCCAAAGCACCGGTCCCATTTCTTAAGTAGATAATTCTTTAACTTCATCTGGATCTTCCAAATGGGTGGCAGGGAACCAAGCACTTGGGCCATTCTCTGCTGCTTTCTCAGCCCCATTATCAGGGAGCTGGATTGCAAGCAGAGCAGCCAGACCTGGAACAGGTACCAAAATATGGGACACTGGTGTTGCAAGCAGAGGTTCAACCGTCTGCACCACGACATCAGCCCGTAATATGAATCTGACTTCAGCTGAGAAGAGGTATGACGCGGATTGTCAAGGACTGGCTCCAAATAATTTTACTCTAGAAAATCGCCAAACCATTTCCAAATTAGTTATCCCTTTCAATGTGCTACCAAAGCACAATTCTCCTTGTTCTGTTCTAACACTAAGTATTGTTTTACTTTTGTACTTTGTTTACATTACCATGGTTTTTACTGGCCTGACAGTTTTTTATGGAATTTTTTTCTTTTTGTTTGCTTGCTTTTTTAATACTGGTAAACTTGCACATTAAAAAGATTCCATAAATGTTTATTAAATGTGTGCTTTAAGAACATATGGAAGTTTGGAACTTCTACCACCTGATTCTGGGATTTTTTCCCTCAGAGGCATCTGTCAAGTTTGAAGCAAACAGAAGACCGTGGAACCCGCACAGGAAGTGAGCAGCAACACAAGTGAGACTGAAGCAAACCCTTCAAAGGTAGAATCAGATTTTATTTAACTTCGCAACACTCACCATAGTTACAAGAACACTGGGACACATTTCAGATGCTCAAAAAAGATTTACTGAATGAATGTTAAATCCTACTCTGACCCTGATAATTGTAAAAGCAAAGAAAAATTAACCCCAAATATTGAGCACTATTTTGCCAGTGAGAGCATATGTTAGAAAACGGGAAATTTGTATCACCTACTATATATTCCAGCTATGTTCAATTTCTGATGATATGGTCTCTTCTAAGTTGCTGATGCTATTAGAATTAACTAACTCAGAAAAGTTTTTGCAGGCTCACTCCATGTATAATTCTTTTTCTGGTAACAACACTGTAAGTTACATGTGAGTCCATGATTTTTAACAAAGGTTATACATTTATATGACATATAATAATTATATTGCAATATATGCAAAATCCAGATTCAATGTGTCATCCCATTTATAATGTCTTTATGTTAATGAGTGTGGACAGTAATTATAATCATCACATCTTAATAGGAACATCAACATCACTCTCCATTTAGGAAGCACTTTTCCAGGCTTCCCAGTGGCATACTGTGATGTCAGTTTACTCTGCAATAGCATAAATGGTGCTCTATATAACAGAATCATGAATAATTGTAAAGCTTCTGGTACTCAACTGTACCAGATGGCTTAACTATAGGGAAATTCAAATGAATGGTATTATATTCCTCAGACATCTGGAAAACTTCTAACAACATATGGAGCCGAGGACTAGCACTCTCGGTATGCTTTAATGGCAAAATCATTAACATTTGCAAAAGTGAAATTCTGATATGGCAGCTTTTTGCCACATCTATTGTTGTTCAAACTTTCTACAGTTTTCTTAATACCAACTCATGCAAACATTTATGAATTGACTGAATAATTAACAATCTATAGATGGAATGTATTTTTGTAGCACAAGGTGAATTGTATGAGTTGAAAAGAAAAGAAACCAATGTATAATTTAACCTGTTACAGAAATAACCAATGCTTTAACGGCAGAGTGTTTATTTTAATCATATGGTATACTATCCACCAAATCATAGTAACTGACCATTTAATTCATATTTCATTCTTTATAATTCTGTTCTCACATTTAGTGCTTAAGATATTTGTTTGAATTATATATAAACCTGACACTGGCCTCTGGTACTTTTCAGTTTCTGATTTCTTTTTTCCTTTTTTTTTTTTTACATGCAGAATTCTTTTTATTGGGTAACATTTGAAAAATCATCTCTCGAATATTTTTATGGATTGATAAACAACTGTTGTAAGTAAAATTTGTCTAAAATTATATAAGACTCCTGCAGTTAACTATTGTAACAATTCAGTAGGATCAAAAATAATCTTTAAAAGAGAAGACATTAGGCCTATTGGTTAAGATGCCGGTTCAGCACCCACATGTCATACTGGAGTTCTAGGTTTGAGCACTGGCTCTGCTTCTGAATCCAGCTTCCGGCCAATACATACCCTGGGAAGCTACATGTGATGGCTCAAGTATTTGAGTCCCTGCTACCCATGTGGGAAACCCAGACTGAATTCCTGGCTACTGTATGTAACCCCAGTCCAACGTTTCCTGCCGTGGGCATTTGGGAAGTAAACCAGCAGTCAATCTCTTTCTTTCTCTCTCTCTCTCCCTCTCTCTCTCTTCACTCTCTCACTCTTTCTCCCTTACTTCCTATCTTTTCCTTTTTCTTCTTTCATCTTACTCTTTGTATCTCAAATAAATAAATATTTTTAAAAATAATCTCTAAGGACAATCAGAGTTCAATTAGGGTAGCACCTTAGTAATTATTAAACTAATAAATACTTTATAACTAAATGATTACATAAATGCACTTTCAACATTTTAACAAATTTCAAATGATGAAGGTTATAAATAAATTAAAAGGAATAAAAATGAAAGGAAGGAAAGAAGGAAGGGAAAAAGACTAGGCAGAAGGAGAGAGAGAAGAAAGGAGACAGGCGGCGGGACAGAGGAAGGCAGGTGTTGACTAAATTACATCCCTGTAAAGAGGAGCAGAAGGTCAGACATGGTTTTAAAAAAATTACCTAGAGATGATTTATATCCCTTGGCAGGACACCAGGAACTACAGCTGATGTCTTCATCTTATCTTAGATCTAATAACTTTGCTAAGTTCACTTATTATTCCTAATAATTTATTTGACATTTTTTGGAATTTCTAAACATATAATCAAAAACTTTCTGAGTATATTTTGAAGCCTTACCTTGGTTTGTAGACATTATCATGCAGTATATTTTCACATACGGTTTATAACGAAAACTCTCTTTTTCTAAAACCTTAATTGCTCATATGCTAAAACTTCTCTCCATGCCCTACATAATTCTTTTATATATTTTGTATGAACTTTTCCTCTATAGACAACACTTTGATCCTCTTTTTCAGATCTGTCTTGCAGGTCATTGGTCCTGTCTGATGTCTTTAATTTTCTACTATGAAATCTATTGAAATCTTAACTTTGGTTAATAAGCTTTTCTGCCATTTTCCTGTGTGAATTTTGGTTCTTTATTAAGTCCTCCATAATTTTCTCCATGATCTTGCACATTTAGTGATATATTGTACTTGTCACTGCTTGAAAACCTGAAACTCAACCACTAAGTTGTCAGTTTCTTTCATCTGTTTTTCACTTGACTTCAGCAGTGAGTCTATCATGGTTTCCTTGTGTATTTTGTTTCAATTGTGCCAGGTAAGTTTAGAAAAGATGTTGGACATTTTGTTTATAATATTGTAGAGAATCTGGATGTTGTTATCTACTTCCAAAGCTTAACAGTTAGGTAGGAAGGAATATAGGCAGTGAATTATTCTGATCTTATCAACTATCAGTTTGCATTTCAGGTTTGCCTTTTCTTCTAGGCTGTTACACTTCCATTCAGGCCATGGCAATCACTTGATCACTTTAAGGGTACGATCTCTGGTGTCAGAAGTTGAAGCTTAACCATACATCTGCTTAAAACTCAGCCCAATATTTTAACCTCTCAGCTGTTTTTCCCTGTTGGAATTCCTGGAGTTATTTTCTGTGTATGCACAGTTTATATAAAAGTGCATTTCTGGGACCAGCACCCTGGTGCTGCGTCGTCATTCCATGTGGGCGCCGGTTCTAGTCCCAGCTGCTCCTCTTCCGGTCCAGCTCTCTGCTGTGGCCTGGGAAGGCAGTGGGGGATGGCACAGGTCATTGGGCCCCTGCACCCATGTGGGAGACCGGGAAGGGACTCCTGGCTCCTGGCTTCAGATCGGTGCAGTTCCGGCTGTTGTGGCCATTTAGGGAGTGAACCAACAAAGGGAGGACTTTTCTCTCTGTCTTTCCCTCTCACGGTCTGTAACTTTAACTTTCAAATAAAATAAATCAAAATCTAAATAAATAAATAAATAAATAAATTTTTAAATGTGCATTTCTTGGCAATTCTTTTCTTATTTTATTTTATTTTATTTATTTGAAAGAGTTACAGAGAGAGGTAGAGACAGAGAGAGAGGTCTTCCATCCGCTGGTTCACTCTCCAGATGGCTGCAACGGCTGGAGCTGTGCTGATCCGAAGCCAGGAGCCAGGAGCCTCTTCTGAGTCTTCCACTTGGGTGCAGGGGCCCAGGGACCTGGGCCATCTTCTACTGCTATCCCAGGCCATAGCAGAGAGCTGGATCAGAAGAGGAGCAGCTGGGACTAGAATCAGCTCCCATATGGGATGCTGGCACTTCAGGCCAGGGCTTTAACCTGCTGTGTTGCAGCACTGGCCTGGTAATACTTTTCTATCTAGAACTTTCTTGCTTAACTTTTAGCCAATCAGGAAGACCCAGACTCCAATTTCTTTCACCTCACCTGAGTAGGGCAGCTGAAGGCAGCTTGGTTTCTCTTCTCCCCTGGGCAGAACTAGAACTTGTTCTAGAAAAAAAATGCGTCTGGAAAAAAAAAAGACCTAAATGAACGATGAACAATCTCTGCGAGTGAGATCCCAGTGGAAAGAACGGGGCCATCAAAGAAGGAGGTACCTTTCTCTGAAGGGAGGAGAGGACTTCTACCTTGACTATGACCCTGTTGGAATAAGATCAAAGTCGGCGAACCCAAAAGGCTTCCATAGCCTTGGCAACTCATGACTAGAGCCTAGGGAGATTACTGATGCCATAAACAAGAGTGTCAAATTGTTAAGTCAACAACAGGAGTCACTGTGTACTTACTTCTCATGTGGAATCTGTCCTTAATGTGTTGTCCAATGTGAAGTAATGCTATAACTAGTACTGAAACAGTATTTTACACTTTATGTTCTGTGTGGGTGCAAACTGATGAAATCTTTACTTAATTTATACTGAATCAATCTTCTGTATATAAAGATAATTGAAAATGAATCTTGATGTGAATAGAATGGGAGAGGGAGCAGGAGATGGGAGGGGTGCAAGTAGGAGGGAAATTATGGGGAGAGGGAAGCCAATGTAATCCATAAACTGTACTTTGGAAATTTATATTTACTAAATAAAAAAAAGAAAAAAAAAGAAATCACATCCTATTGTTCATTCTTCCAGGATTCTCGTCCCTAAAAAGCTATTTGTAATGCTTGCTCTCCAATAACCTCAACAAGTGTTTTCTTAAAACATTTTCCTCAGTGTTTGTAATTATTTTTATTATAATTATATTATATTTATTGTATTATTTTATTATTTTTATAATTTTAGCAGAAGTAATAGTACATTGTTACCTTTTATATCATTAACAGAAGCAGAATATATGTCCTGCTTGAATTTTGATCAGTTGCTGAATTGTCCATAATTACTAAGGATTAATAAACTTATCAAGGGACTTGGAAAGCTAGAGTTGGAACATCTGATTACAAATACCAATTTTCTTGTAGAAGATGTTGTTAAACAAGATATATCTCTGGTAAGAATGGGTCCTGATTTTGCTTTGATCTATCTTTTCTTGTGATGATTCTGGCAAGGTTAGCGATGAATCTGAATACAATAGGAATAAATAAGATAGCAAAGAAGAAGAAATTTGTAATGTAACAATGTGGGTTTCAGGCATAGAATATTGATAGAACAGGATTCTCAAAAATAGAATGCAATTGGATGAGGTAAAAAGTAAAACAAAAATGTATATACATGGAGTGGGCATTTGGCACTTTGAGATGCCCCTGTTGCATACTAAGAGTGCCTGAGTTTATTTCATAGTTCTGCTCTTGATTTCAATTTCCTGCTAATGCACACTCCAGGAGGCAGCCACAGATGACTTAAATATTTGGATCCTCTGCCAACTGGTCATGCCCTGGACATTGTAGCCATTTGTAGAGTAAATCGACTGGTGGAAGATGTGTGTGTGTGTGTGTGTGTGTGTGTGTGTATGTTTCTCTCTTTCTCTGTGACTGTACTTTTCAAATAAATAGATAAATCTGTAACAAAGTAATAAAAAGAGCATACATAAATATGGGTTAGTCTTGCCAAGGAAAAACCAAGCTTCTTCTAAGGACTGAAATACTAGTAGAGGGGCTGGCACTATGGTGTAGCAGATAGAGCCGCCACCTGCAGTGCTGGCATCCCATATGGGCACCAGTTCGAATCTCGGCTGCTCCACTTCTGATCAGCTCTCTGGGAAAGCAGTAGAAGATGGCCCAATTCCTTGAGCCCCTGCACCCGCGTTAGAGACCTGGAAGAAGTTCCTGGCTTCTGGCTTACCAAGGCACAGAGAAGACAGACAGGGGTGATGGTTTTTAAAAAACTATTGTGGCGGGGCGCCGGATTCTGTCCTGGTTGCCCCTCTTCCAGGCCAGCTCTCTGCTGTGGCCCAGGAGTGCAGTGGAGGAAGGCCCAAATGCTTGGGCCCTGCACCTACATGGGAGACCAGGAGGAAACACCTGATTCCTGGCTTTGGCGCCGAACGCAGCGCGCCAGCAGCAGCACACTAGCCGCAGTGACCATTGGGGGGTGAACCAACGGAAAAAGGAAGACCTTTCTCTCTCTCTCTCTCTCTCACTGTCCACTCTGCCTGTCAAAAAAAAAAAAAAAAAAAAAAGCAAATCTGAACTATACTTATCACCTACTAATATCAATTATGTTATATTTCACCTTTGGAAAAAAATACAATTCTCAAAAAAATAAAATACTAGCTTGGTAAAGAACATAATAACACCTGTCTAAGAAATAAGAATTCAAGAGGTGATTGCTACTAAAGAATGGTTCAAAAAGTAGAAAATCTGAACAGCATATTTTCAAATGGTAACTATGTTTTTTTAACCAAATTGGAGAGTGATTAAAAGGTAAAATAGGTAGTTGAACTTATTTAATAAGTTAGATCTTTTTTGTTTGTTTTAATCAATTAAAAAGTAAAATTATATTTCATATGCAGCAATATATTTAGAAAATAGCCTTGATAAATCATCATATATACTATTTATTTTTAGGAAAATCTGAAACAGTTTAAAATTTGTAAAATGATAGTAAGAGCAACAGGATTTCAAGTATAACTCCTGAGACTCAGAGGAATTAATATTCTGCTACTTACCTGATGACATTAATTTTATCAAAAATCTTGTATTTTTCATGTACATTGTCCATTTTAGAACATTGATGCATGTTTTATTTTTATTATAATACTAATTTCTATTCCTGATTTCCAGATGTTTTATAAACGTGAATTTTAAACATGTATTATACCTTATTTAGAATGAAGCACTTTCCCACTTTATAAAATGCTAGACGTACAGTCTGCTTAGCTAAAATAGCCACAAAACAATTTAAATGTTACTTTTTTTTGGATATCGGTCTAGTTCCAGTAAATCAATAGATAGCTTTTTAACCTAAGTTGAGCCTTATTTTTTAGCTTTTCTTTCTCTGACAGTAGCTCCCACATTATTCAGTGGAGCTTCTAAAAACAGCAGTCTTACACACGCTGGAGCACAGATTTGCAAACCTTGTCTTTCATTCTTACCAATTCATTAAATGAACACTTCACTACAAGTTGGAAATGATTAGCTAGCAATTCAAATTAATGAAGTTTATTTCTCTTGCATTCACCCTCAGTCGGTGCATAAGCCACTGGTGGTGCATCTACCTAATAGAATAGAATTTAACAATAAAAAGAAAAATTAATGATTCACACAACAATGAATGAATCTAAAATACAATATGCTAAGTGGAAGAAACAAAACTCAAAAAGCTACATATTGTATTTTTCCCTTTAAATTACATTATGAAAAAGGCAAGACTGAGGGCAGAAGGCACCTCACCGTCTGCTAGAAATCAGGGGTTGAGTAGAAAATTTTACAGCGAAAGGACACAAGGAAATAATTTCAAGGTGTTAAAACTGTTTTATACCTCTATAGGTTTGTTGGATACCTAACTATATATATATATATATATATATGCGTGTGTGTGTGTGTGTATGTGTGTCAAAACTCCTAGAATTGTACAAAGAGAGTAAATTTAATTTATGTAAATTGTATATCTCTATTCATGAAAAACACACAAAATGTGACTGTGTTAATAATGTTATATAATAGCTAATTTCTCTTTTTTTTTTCTTTTTGACAGGCAGAGTTAGACAGTGAGAGAGACAGAGACAGAAAGAAAGGTCTTCCTTCCGTTGGTTCACTCCCAAAATGGCCACCACGGCTGGCTTGCTACGCCGATCCCAAGCCAGGAGCCAGGTGCTTCCTCCCGGTCTCCCACGCAGGTTCAGGGTCCAAGCACGTGGGCCATCCTCCACTGCCTTCCCGGGCCACAGCAGAGAGCTGGACTGGAAGAGGAGCAACTGGGACAGAACCGGCACCCCAACTGGGACTAGAACCCTGGGTGCCAGGGCCGCAGGCGGAGGATTAACCAAGTGAGCTGTGGCACCAGCCATATATTAGCTAATTTCAATGTTATTAGTGATATAATTAATGATGTTACACAACAGTAAGAGCTACATTTTAATAACTATTAACTAATTTGAGTGAATTGACATTTTCAAAACATTATGCTTAATAACTACAAGATACAAATTTCCAAGAGTATTTGGGGTGTTTAATAAAATAGACTATAACCTAGGCAGTAAACTAGAATCAATAAAATGCAAACAATTGAAATTCTAAGTGGAACTGTTCTAGAAGGCAAGAACAAGAAGGTAACTAGGAAATCTTAAATATTTGAAAGCAAATCAGTAAGTAAGCAAAAAAATAAACTCAATGGAAACAAGAAAATATTTTAAATTAAATGATAATAAAATGTGATCAATACAATTCTGTGGAATGCATCTGAAGAAGAATGCAAAAGAAATAGATACCTTACAAATAAATGAAAGATAAAAACAGGAATTTTCATTTCAAATAACAAAGTTACTAATGAACAAATGGTGCAGTTTTTAAAATGCTGCTTGGAATACTCATAGCCCATATCAGAATGCCTGGTTCATGTCTCAGTCCCTCTGCTTCCCATCCAGTTTCCTTTTAATGTGGACCCTGGGAGGCAGCAGATGATGGTTTGAGTATTTGCATCCCTGTAACCCACACAGGAGATCTGAACTAAGTCCTTGGTTGGAACTTGTCCAGCCCCATTTTGTGGACATTAAGAAAGTCAACTAGTGGATGGAAGATCTTTCTCTGTCCCTCCGTCTCTGCTTTTCAAATAAAATGAAGAGAAATAAATAAAAATATATTTTAAAACAAAGAAATAAGGTTAAAAAACAAATTCAACAAAAAACAGTTCCAAACAGTGAAGTAACAGAGAATAGGACAGTAAATCAATAAAACAAAAGTACACATATAGTAAAATCAATAGATGATTACAATCTAGTATGAAACATTGGCAAAAAATCTGCATTGCACTTTACAAAAAAAAAAATCTAAATGGCAAAGCCATAAACAGGAATGGTTCCTTAACTTCTTTGTACAGATAGGAAATTCAAAGTGCTGTAAATATTTGATCAACAGAATGACTAGAATTAAAAAATAAAGATAAAGGTAGATAATATTACAGATAGAGGGTACTGGAATTCACATCTATTGTAGTGGAAATTGGTTAAACCGTTTAGAAAGTTGTTGGAAAGTACCTAGGAAGGCTAGCATCTGACAGTTCTTTGAGAGATGCGCATTGTGGCTCAGGGAGTTCTGTCACTGCTCGGGATACCACCATCCCATAGTAGACTGGAATACTCTTCTTCCTACCCAGATTCCTGCTATTATAACCTAAGTGGCAGCAGGTGAGGACTCAGGTGCTTGTACCCCGGCACCCATGTGGGAAACTCAGATGGAATTTCTGGCTTTGGGCTTCTGCTCGTCCCAGCCAAACCCAGCTGTTAGAGGCATTTGGGGAAGAACTAGCAGATGGAAGATCTGAGTATATCCATCTGTGTGTGTCTATCACCCTGCCTTCCAAATAGATAGATAGATACATCTTTGAAAAAAGAATGTCCTATGATCCAGAACATCACACAAAAAATAAGTTTCAAACAAAAATGTATATATTCATTTTCCTACCAAAAATATATACAAATCTCGTTTTCATAAGGAAAAACTGGAAACCATCCAAATGTCCACCGATGGAAGCGTTTATTAACTCTGGTATATGCACACAATCAGATACTTCCAAATAATGAGAATCAGTGAACTACTTCTACACGGGGAAACATGGATGATTTACACATATATAACGTTGAGTAAAAGGCACTCAACACAAAGGAGTATTTGTTGCATAATTGTGTTTATGTAAAGTAGAAACCCAGAAAAACTAAGTAACTATATATTTCTGTCAACAAAAATATAAATCTATATAAATGTTCATACATTGAAACTCATTTTAAGAAGACTAAGACATATTACCAAATTCAGTATTTGTCAAGTTACTCAAAAGTACTATCAATATATTATCAATTGTGGTATTTTTAGTGGCATTCTAATTTTTTAAAAATATTCAAGTGCATTTACTCTTCCATATCTTTGGCATATTGCACAATTAAAAGTTATTAACAAAGTGCATAATATCTTACAAAAATAGTTATACTTTATACATTTTCAAAGTGAAAATCATACCGTATGACATATAAAAGATAAGATTAAATGCTTTTTTAGAAGTTATTTCAGTATATATCTGAGAAAAGGCTTTAGTCTGCACTCCAAATTTTAGACACTTTAAAACTTGCCTTCTTACCAAAGTTTTTTGAATTTAAAACTCTCCTTCTTACCAATGTTAGTTTTGACCAGAAGGAACATTAATTCTATGAATTAAACAAAAATCGTCAGATTTAGATGTGGAAAATTAGATGGGGATCTCCAAACTCCATGCTGAAGTTAATATTTCCTGGCATAAGAGTTTGAAGTTAGCACAATAAGACACAAAGTGCAATAGGTGTCATATAACAGCATCCTCATGGAAAGAAAGAACCATGCCTTTTCAGCTTAGGAAATAATACTTTGACATGTGCTGTGAAGTCACTGAATCCTTTTAAACAGAGAACTGGCATGATTGCATGTGCATTTTAGGTAAATTAATCTGGTTGCAATTTGGAAGCCTAAATATGAAATGTTAAATAGCAACAGATTTTTTTCATTCTAAAAGAGGCTACAAAAATTAGAGTGATAATCTTTTTTTGTTTTGTGCACTTTTTGTGGTTTAATTTTCAAAGATTTCACCAGTGCCAGCAGAATAACATTCAAAGGAAGATTCATAGCTCCATATTCAAAGTCCCACATTCTCCTTCCTAAGCTCAACTGCAAATATAATTTCTCAAGCCAGAATCTAAGGGGCTTCAAGAAAATCCCATTTTCTCTTCTACTGGAAAGAGAAACTACATATCTGCATTGCTTTCCATTAAGGATTCCTTACCTTTCAAAGCCAATCATTTTTCCCCCTCTGGTACCACAGAACTTTCGTTCAAGCCCTTATTGTGCACATAGTTCATCCTTACAATCTTTGATCATATGTCAGACTCTGACAAATTTCTAAGTTACTTGGGTACATTTTTCTATCCTAACGTGCATCTCTAAAACCACTTTTTGATACACTATTTATAGTTAATGCTCAGTGATTCTTTAATAAGCAAACTTCTATATATCTGCTTGAAAATGAAGATTTTCATCCTATTAGGAAATGTCTTGAAAAAATTGATAAAATATATTATATATATATAAAGCAAATATTTAAAAAACAGAAGAAAAATAAAAGCACAGTAGTAGTAAGCAAAGTAATACTACTTTTATAACAAATGGATAGATTATCCACATAAAAAATTTAATAAACTAAAAGTGGACATAACAATACTATGAACCAAGGAGAACTAACAGACATATATAGTACACTCTATCCAACAGCAGTAGAACAAATATCCTTTATATGCACATATGGAACGTTCTTCAGTACAGATCATATTTTGGGGTATCAAGCAAATATAAAAAGCCAAAGAAGATGAAAATCGTATCAAATATCCTTTCTGGCCACAACAGTAGGAAACTAGAAATTAATAAGGAGAGAAAATTCAGATATGTGGGGAAATTAACACATTTTTAACAAAAATGAATGTATTAGAGAAAAATGAAAGAATAAAAAAAACTAAGGCCAAGGAATTTGGAAATAAATCAAAATGTATGGGATGAAACAAAAATAATTCTAAGATGAAAGTTTTATGATAAATGCATAAGTGAAGAAAAAATAAAGATCTCAAATAAACAATCTAAACTTTATACTTTAAGGAAATAAAAGAAGAACAAGTAAGTTCAAAGTTAGCAGTAAGAAAAAATAGTAAAAATAAAAACAAATATAAAAGAAGTAGAGACTGGAAAAAAGTAGAAAGTTAAATGAAAATAAGAGTTAACCTTTTTTTTGAAAGATAAAATTGACAAAATATTATCTTAATTAAGAAAGAGAGATAGAAGACTCAATAAATAAAATTAGGGAAAAGGAGACATTACAACTAATAATATGGAAATATAAAGGATCAAAAGAGACTACAATGAATAATTATATGACAAGAAATTGGATAACCTAGAAGAAAATAATAAATTCCTAGAAACCAATCGAGACTGAATCATGAGAAAATAAAAAAATTTGGTCAGACCAATAATGAAATTGCTCAGATAGCTAAATCTTATAACAAAGAAAAAACCAATGATCTGATGACTTCATGGGTCAAGAAGTCTACCAAACATCTGAAGCATTTATCCAACACTGCAAATTCTTGCAAAAGATTGGTGAGGAAAGAATATTACAAACTGATTTTATAAGGCTAGCACTAGACATGGACACTACAAGAAAAGAAAATTATAGGTTAATATCTCTAATGAACATGGAAGAGATATCCAACTTAACAGGAACAAGTATTTGCAAATCATACAAACATACATACATATCATGCATTAATATCCAAATCACATAAGGAACTCAAACAATCCAATATCCAGAAAACAAATAAGCTGCTTTATAAAAGAGCAAAGGACCTGTACAGATATTTCTCAAAAGAATACATATATATGGCCGACATATATATGAAAAAAATGCTCAACACCACCAATCAGGGTAAGGCAAATTAAAATCATAATAAGATATCATCTCACATCTGTTAAAATGACTGTTATCAAAAAAGCCAGCTGACTTCTCATCAGAAACCCTACAAGCTAGGAGAGAATGACAAGACCTAGTTCAAGTCTTAGGAGGAAAAAAAAAAAAAACTGTCAACCTAGAATAACGTACACTGTAAAGCTCTCATTTATGAATGAAGGTGAAATAAAGAATAAAGACCTTCCATAACCAATTGAAATTGAAAGATTAGATTTTGTCACCACTCATGCAGTCTTACAAAAGATGCTTACAGATTTGCTACACACAAAAACACAGAAAGATAGCCTCCATTATGAAAGAATATGAAGGCAGAAAATCCCCCAGTAAAAGTATAAAAGAAATCCAAAGTAAACCATAGGAATATTTATGGAAAAGTGGCAGGACCAAGTCATTAATTATCAATAATCACTTTGAATGTAAATAGCCTAAACTCTCCAGTTCAAAGATACAGACTGGGGATGGTGATATGGCATAGTGGGCTATGCCACCACCTTCAGCACCAGGATCCCATGTAGATATTTGTTCATGTCCCAGCTGCTCCTTTTCCAATCCAGCTCTCTGCTATGGCCTGGGAAAGCAGTAGAAAATGGCCCAAGTGCTTGGGCCCCTGTACCCACTTGAGGGACCTGGAAGATGCTCATGGCTCCAGGATTTGGATTGGACCAACTCTGGCCATTGCAGCCAATTGGGGGAGTGAACCAGCAGACGGAAGGACCGCTTCCTGTTTCTCAATCTCTCTGTCTGTAACTAAACCACTCAAATAAATAAATAAAAAATATTTTAAACAAAAGGGATACAGACTGGCAGAATCAATTAATAAGCAATGCCTATCTATTTGCTGCCTTCAAGAAACACATCTCACTAATAAAGACACTTGCAGACTGAAAGGATAGAAAAAGATATTTCATGCTAATGGAAGGCAAAAAAGGGCATGAATAGCCATCCTTATATCAGAAAAAATAAACTTTAACACAAAAATGTTAAAAGAGATGAAGAAGGGCACTAAACAATGATTAAAGTATAAATTCAACAGGAAAATGTGACTATAATAAGTATATATATATATACCTAATTACATGGCACCTGGTTATTTAAAAGAAAATTTTAATGGATCTAAAGGGAAACACGGACATTAATACAATAGTAATGGGGGACTCAACACTCCATTTTCATCAGATCAAATGGACAGAAAATCAAAAAAAGAAATAACAAAGCTAATTGACGCTATGAACCAAATGGACCTAACTGATATATACAGAACTTTCACCCCACAGTTGTCCAATACATTGTTCTCATCAGTGCATGGGACTTTCTCTAAGACAGACCGTGTGCTAGGCCATAAAGCAAGTCTCAAGAAATTCAAAAAGGTCAAAATCATAGCATGCATCTCATCTGACCATAATGGATGGAAGCTGGAAATCAACAACTCAAGAATCTCTAGAACATGTGCAAACACATGGAGACTTAACAGCACATTCCTGAATGAACAGTCTGTCATAGGAAAAATCAAAAGAAATCAAAAAGTTCCTGGAAATGACTGAAGATGACAATATACCATATCAAAACTAATGGGATATACTATAAGAAGGAGGTTTGTATCAATTGGTGCCTACATGAAAAAATTAGAAAGGTACCAAATAAATGAACTATTGGTTCATCACCAGGACCTAGAAAAACAACAATAAACCAAACCCCAAATTAGGAGGAGAAAAGAAATGATTAAAATTAGAGAATAAATAAACAATTGTTAAATCAACAACAGGAGTCACTGTGTACTTACTCCCCATGTAGGATCTCTGTCCTTAACGTGTTATACTATGTGAATTAACGGTATAACTAGTACTCAAACAGTACTTTACACTTTGTGTTTCTGTGTGGGTGCAAACTGTTGAAATCTTTACTTAGTATATACTAAATTGATCTTCTGTATATAAAGATAATTGAAAATGAATCTTGATGCAAATGGGATGGGAGAGGGAGCAGGAGATGGGATGGTTATGTGTGGGAGGGAGGTTATGGGGGGAAAAAGCCATTGTAATCCAAAAAGCTGTACTTTGGAAATTTATATTTATTAAATAAAAGTTTAAAAAAAAGAAAAAGAAAAGGATCACTGGCCATCAGGGAAATGTAAATCAAAACCACAATGAACTTTCACCTCACTCCAGTTTGAATGGCTCTCATATGAAAGTCAACAAACAACAAATGCTGGTAAGGATGTGGAAAAAGCCTAATCCACTGTTGGTGGGGATGTAAACTTTTGCTGCTACTGTGGAAGACAGTATGGAGCTACCTCAGAAATCTGAATATAGACCTACCATATGATCCATCCATCCCACTCCTGGGAATTCATCCAAACCAAAGAAATGAGCACATGAAAGAGTTATCTGTACCCTCATATTATTTGCAGTACAATTCACAATAACAATATGGAGTCAACCCAGATGTCCATCAACTGTTGATTGGATAAAGAAATTATGGTATATTTACAATATGGAGTACTACTCAGCTGTAAAAAAAGAAGAAGAAGAAATCCTTTCTTTTGGTGAAAATAAATGTAACTGTCCTTAATGGGTTGTACTATGTGAATTAACGGTATAAGTAGTACTCAAACAGTACTTTACACTTTGTGTTTCTGTGTGGGTGCAAACTGTTGAAATCTTTACTTAGTATATACTAAATTGATCTTCTGTATATAAAGATAATTGAAAGTGAACCTTGATGTGAATGGGATGGGAGAGGGAGCGGAAGATGGGATGGTTGTATGTGGGAGGGAGGTTATGGGGGGAAAAAGCTGCTTTAATAGAAAGCTGTACTTTGGAAATTTATATTTAATACAAAAAAGTCCTTAAATAAATTTCAGATGAAAAACAAGAGATTACACACTGATTTGTGCTCTTTCTCTCCCTTCTCCATCTGAGTGTCTTCCATTCACATTTATACTTTTACTCAGTCTAAAGCTTACTAGTGTTCGTGGGCTCTATATTTGTACCCACTGAATAATCTATAGGTGCTAAGGTGGACACACTCTGCAGCCTTTGCTAAAGTTAGAGATAACACACTCCTTCTTCCTACCTTTACTGGCAACCCACTTGAAAGCCAATATGGGATGACTTAGGATCTTATTGTGTATCCTTTCAGGAAGCTGGTAATCCAACCTATTTTCTACTTTTTAATCCTCTTCGTCAAGACCAGAAGAAATAGAAAATCTTTAATATTAAATAAAATAGGAAGATAATTCTTATTCTTATTATCTTATGTTATCATATCTCTTCTGCTATTCCTAAGACTTAACGACTCCACATTTATTTATCAGTTCTGTCGCTCACAGTGTTCAAAATGAAAAGTAAAGATAGTACTTTTCTTAATTAAGGATTATTCTGGGGAATCCTTTTTCATGGGGAAACATGTTAAACCTCCTTCATCTACACAGAAAAATAAGAAAAAACAGGACAGGTGATTTCATCAAAAGTTTGGCTTTGGGAAAGCGATATTCTAGATCTTCAGACTCAAGTTTCCATAATCCTTAAGAAGATCTTTAATCAGCCCCACCATTTGTAATCTAATGTCTTTGTGCTATGTAATTTGGGTGGGAAATACTCCCTAGGGAAAAAAGCAAGCGGTAAATATTGATACTTCAAATTATTGACCCAACTAAATGCTTCATCTACCAAGATGGAAATGGAGTAGCAAAAACAGAAAGTTATGAGAAAAGAACTGGGATATTTCATAGTTTAAATAATTCAGGTATGTATTTTTCTTACATTCTTGAAATATTTTCCCAACATTATTGTTCATTTCTAAGTTTTCTGTGTTTATTTTCTCTTAGAATCTCTTGTTTCTATAGTCTAAGGTAGTATGTGTATGCTATTCTGCTTGATACCTTCTGTTTAAATCTATTCTCACTTAGAGTTGGATGTCATCAAGTTGCAATAATGAAGAAAAATAATAAATAATAAATCTGCATTATATGTGCTCACAAAACTTATTCATAGATGTTCAAAACTGTGACAATTTTCTGCAGATTAGTTTTCTGGAGACAACGTAATATCTTCTATACCTCTCAAGAATGGATATTTAGAGAACTTCATGCTCAGTTTCACACAAAAATTAAAAAGTAGGTGAGAATTTAAGCCTCTGTCAAAGTAAAAAGCTAAGATATAAACCGAGTTACTCTAGAAAATAAAATGCACTTCCTTCAAGCTTCAACTACCTTGAGAGAAAGGAACAACAATTCCGGTAATGCATCTTAAGACCCAAAACCTAAGCAAAAACAGCAGGGCATAAAAGAGAAGAAAAGAGGGTATCCTTGGAAGACTCTGTCTCCCAAAATGTGCTACATGTTGTAATGTCTTTCATTTAGCCTCTGGTTGTTTATGTCCCAATATGCGTCCCTTAATCAAGTGGGTCTTGATCTTTGTTGGACTCACAGAACTCTTTCTCTGATGAGAATAATGGATACTCCTTTCAAAAATGTACAGATACACTTAATACAAGAGAAGTCAATAATTTTTAATTTATGTAAATAAATGTTGAAAATTATATATATATATATTTATATATATATATCCCATCCTTAAACCATGTATATACTTTTGGACCACAGGTTGTTCGTTCATACACCAAGCCCCTCTCAAAACAATTGGCAGAATAATCATAAGGAGAAAAACCTGCAATTATCATATTTACAGAATAAAATTATCATAGTTGACAATTCATAGAAGACTTGGCATTTGGCATTGTCCATATTCCAGCCTCTCATTTGCCACTTATCTTCTCTTGTATGAACCACTTTAAGTTTCTAGAAAATAGCTTCCTTGATAGTTCTCTATTTTAGTGGTGTTTTTCCCACTGTTGAAAGCATCCTCTATTCCATCATGTGAACACTTTCTTGTACTTAAAAACAGCTTAAACATTACATTCTCCAACTAAATTTTACCAAATTTTCTTGTTAGACCACCATCTTCTGCCTAGGATAGTTGACATTCTGTAAGAACATTTTCTTCCAGAACATGCATGTGGACTTCGATATAAACTTCCCCATGCACATAAGTGAGTAACTGGAAAATTCCTATGTTCAGTAGGCTTCTTGAAGGATTGGGGGAAAGTATTCCTTTCTAATCCCTTTACCACAGGAAAAAAAAGGAAAGGAAAGGTTCTGACCATTTCTGGTCATAAGTACTGTTTTTCTCATAGAGCCAATGGATGAGTTACTTTCCCCTTCCTTCTTCAATCTACTAACAAAAATGAGGAAAAGAATTTACAAGAATAGTACTTATATTCATTTACACTAACTAGCTCAAGAGACTTCTTAAATGCTTGGTAGTAATCTCTAGCATGAGGGGTATCAACAGCCTTTGAATGCTCAACCTCTTTTCAGTTTGAACCCCAAATCTTCCATTTTTGTTCCTGTGTTTCATTAAGTCCCTTGTCAATACAGAGATTTATCCTCCTGCTTGTAAAATGCATGCCCATAAGACTCACATCTAATTCATGAGGCTGAATAAAAAACATATACCAGGTCATCCCTCTGCATTGCTCTATTCATTCCTAGAATGAATATTCCTAGAATGAATAGAGCACACAAATGTTTCTGTCTTCACTACATCCAACTCAAAAGCCCTCGTGCAGGTTAAATTCTATCATGTTTGTTCTATTTTTCCCAGTGTTGTTTTCAAACATTCCTGAATTATCAATGACACATACTTAAATAGAACTCAGATCTTCAATACGGAGCTTTAAGTACATTTGCCAAACTGTAATATAATGCTTGCCTGCTTTGTGGAGTGTGAACTCATTAAGGCATTAAGGGGACTTCACAGCTCTTGGAAAGATAGAATTAAAAGTAAGTCTATTTTGGCACAGAATTTTTCCAGTCCACACATAGTTTTTACAAAATATGCATTTCCATGAATTTTTGAAGCCCCCTCATATGTGTTAACTTGATATCTGAAAGAATCCAGCCCGTAATATGTGCATAAAGTCAGAGTAGTGCTTAGAAAAGCAGTGCTTGGAAAAGTAAATAGGCTAATATTTATAAAACCAGTGCCTGGCACATAGTGAGCATTTAGTAAATGTTCACTTATTATTGTAGGACATGATTAAATTCTTGCTTATTATCAATAATAAACATAAAAGAAAAGCATTGAAGTATCTTTCATCCTTAACAATTATTATACAACCGTAAAAATACCCAAAACTTATGTCCCATTATGTATTCCACATTCCACATTTCTTGTGTTTTTCATGACTCCAGGTGTCCATGTGTCTTAAACAAAGACATTTCTCAGTAGGTATTAGATAAAATAAGAGAGTCTCACTGAGAATTACAGAATTGTAATAGCCTACATCATTTTACAGCTGGGGACAATTTCCCGAGGCTATACAGTGTGTACTGCACAGAGAGGAATGGAAATAAAACTGACATCCTTAAAAGTATATCACTGAAAACATTAACCACCTCAGGCAAAGGAACAAATGGAAATTAATAATGTGTCTAAGAAATGCTGTACTTTGGAGACTTTAAGAACAATGATAATAAAAGTATGAATATTACAGATTAGCATAGCTAATATTTACATATCTAATGCATAAAACAGTTTAGATAATCCAGGGGAAGGCATACCAGGATGTTTTGGTATACTGATCAATATTTTTGGTAACTCTTTTTATAATACAAATACAGGCTAGAATTGTGATTTCTATTTTTCCTCTTGCATCATCACCCTTAAAATGTTTTTATGTAAATTTTACATAGAACTCCACTATCATAAACAGACAAATGTGCAAGACTTACACAAGCTTTTACTACTTATATTTTGGCTTCTTGATATCCCAAGCCCCCGTTCCCAAGGTAAATCAGATTATTTCCCTCTCCTACTTAAAATCACTCAATATGTTTTTCTACATGTAGAATAAAAATCAGACATTCTATATCCGGGCCACAAGATTTGACTCCTGTGAACTAACTTTTCTTCATATTTGCCATCCACTATTTGCAAATAATGGACTGTTTTATCATGACAAGCTCAAAAACTTATTCAGAATTGTTCAATAGCTCTTTCCTCTGCCTGTAACATTATTCTACTTAATTTGTGCAGAACTGATTTATTCACCTTACTAAAGAAGACTTTCCTGATCATTAAAATAATCTAGACATCAAAGCCTATTTAATGATAGTACCTTATGTTAATTTTCCACAAAATATTTACCACTACTCTATTCATTTGCTATTTGCTTTTTTCTGTTTCACCACTAGGATACATGTTCTATGAAAATAGGAATTTTTTTTATTCACTGGTTTAGCAACTGTGTCTTGAACTTGCTTGGGGGGTGGGAATTACTGATTAAATGGATGAATGAATGCATGAGTGAGGTTCTTTTTATCTTTGCACACCTTGCTTTCCTTGCTTTTTTCTTCCTTGATTTTATTTTGCTATTTCTAAATTCTGTAAAAAAGATTATTTCAAGCACTCTGAGACATTTTTTAAATGAACACTTTCTGAAATTCTTCCATATTCTCAAAAAGAGGCATGCTGTCCCTATAGATAGAGAAATGCTAAGCTTATTTGTTGAGAGGAATCAGTTTCCATATTAAGACCTAGCTTCTCACAGCCTTGTATGCCCATTCCTTCTCTTTCATATGAAAACATTTTCTGTTATGTAAACACTAGTTTTCAGCCTTATCAGTAGACAAAGACTGTGATCACTGTCAGTAGTCTCATCTTCACACATTAAGCATAATGAGAAATTGATTTGCTCCCCAGCAGATCAGTTTGTTCCTTTAGCTTCACTGAGATAGCAAGATGTAGAAGGAAACCAGATGGCTGGGACTAAGAAAATAAAAATGCATTAATGCAAATTCCGTGAGAAATAGTGAATATTTGCAGATGATTATTTTTTACCCGTCTCCAGTTACATAAATTTTCAAGATATACATGATAGTTCTGCTATTACCATATTTTTAAAAAATTACTCTAAACACATAATGGGATTTTATTCTGAAAGGAGTACAAGATACTTTCCTTATTATATATGTTTATATTTCCCGACCATTTTATAATGTAGAAGAGAAACTAGAATTATGCACATACAAATCTTTGGTTTCTATTGGACCAATTTCTTAGCCCATGATCCTGTGTATTCTAGTGGCTCAATCACACATTTTCTTTTTCTTTTTTTTTTTTTTTTTTGAAAGATTTGTTTTATTTATTTGAAAGGCACAGTTATAGAGACAGAAAGTTGCAGAGAAAGGGAGAGACAGAGATTTTCTTTCTATAGGTTCACTCCCTAAATGTCCAGTTCTGCTATGTGGTTGCTGTAATTGCTAATAAATCAAAATAAACATCTTCCCATAACCCAAAACTAGCAAGCAATAGGTTTTCGGAAAATACTAAGGAGCTCCAGCTTTTTCAAATTGAGAAGTAGAGACACATACACACCCATCTCAACTCATTTAAATTCTTTTGACTGTTAGTGGCTTCTATATAACAGTCCACTGCCTTCCAATCCCCTTCCTTGAGGACTATAACCTTAAATTGTTTTAGGAATATTCTCTTTGGCCATATACTGATCCTACATACTGTTATTGCTTTTGTTCAATTTGTTAACTATATTCTATGAGTGTTGTTTTTATCAAAAATAAATTGAGGCCGGCGCCACAGCTCACTAGGCTAATCCTCCGCCTTGCGGCGCCAGCACACCGGGTTCTAGTCCCGGTCGGGGCACCAGATTCTGTCCCGGTTGCCCCTCTTCCAGGCCAGCTCTCTGCTGTGGCCAGGGAAGTGCAGTGGAGGATGGCCCAAGTACTTGGGCCCTGCACCCCATGGGAGACCAGGATAAGTACCTGGCTCCTGGCTTCGGATCAGCACGGTGTGCCGGCCGCAGCGTGCCGGCCGCGGAGGCCATTGGAGGGTGAACCAATGGCAAAGGAAGACCTTTCTCTCTGTCTCTCTCTCTCACTGTCCACTCTGCCTGTCAAAAAAATAAATAAATAAATAAAAATAAAAATAAAAAAAAGTAAATTGTCTACATGAATCCTTGGTTTTGTACATTCATGGGCTCTCTCAAAACCCATTCACATTTATACATTATTCCTGATTCTTTACACACTTGCCCTTTTTTTACATTCTTTCCATTATTATGTAAATATCCTGTAGTATTGCTTTTCCTTTACCAAAATTCATAAGCCACATATCTTTCAAAATATTAATATTTCTCTTTCTTATTCTTCACAGGCAAACCTGTCTAGTTGACTGCATAATTCATTGTTTTTTGTATTTTCACATTTCACTTGCTCCTCAACCTTTTATTCCTACTCTTCAGCATTCCAACTAAACATCTCATGTTAGCTTCATGTTGGAATAAGTGTTCAATTATACTTTTTTCTTGATAACACAACATATTCATCAACATTTTCTGGTCTTTGTATCGATTTCTGTGACATCCTTATCTAATCATTCTCCTACTATTGTTCTGAATATCTCTTCTTGGTAAATTCAGTTCCTTCTCCTCTCTCTGATATCTAAACAAAATATTTTCATGCTAACTTTTAAGTTCTGTCATCCTCATTCTCATTCGGAGTTTCTATGCCTTGGTTTCAATAAGTCTCATATTGACTTCTGAAACTGGATCTCTTTTCTTGAATTCTCTGATAAGCTCAAATCCATGCAATTACCTTCCTACATTACACCTTTCCTTTAAAGTCTTACAAGTATCTCAAACTTAACATATTCAAAAGCAAACTCTCTTTTGTGCTCCATCAAAAGGAAATTGGAGAAGAGGCATTAGGGAAAATGATGTTTGAGTGGGCAAAAGAAATATAAATACAATGTAAAATGAAGTAGATTAATTAAAATCCACAATGGAAGCAAATTTTTAACATCAAAGATGAAAAACTTCTAGAGGCATCTAGGGATTGAGTGGCAGGGAAGATTACTAGAAACAGAAATCAAGCAAGCACTACTTTTCACTTCCAGGGGGAAAATCTAAAACAGTATAAATGAGATAAAATCTCATTGCTTTTCGTGCTTTTTACGGGAAGAGATCCTGACCCAAAAACATGTAAAAAGATACAAAACATCAGAATATAAGAGAAATTAGAGGGCCCAGCATTGTGGAATAGCAACTTAAGCTGCCACCTGCTACACCAGCTTCCCATGTGAGCACTGATTGGAGGACTGTCTGCTCTACTTCTGATCCAGCTCCCTGATAATGTACCTAGGAAAGCAGTGGAAGATGACTCAGTGCTTGGGCCCCTGCCACCCACATGGGAGATTAGGATGGAGTTCCTGGTTCCTGGCTTTGGCTTGGCCCAGCCCTGGATGTTATAGCCATTTGTGAAGTGAACCAGCAGATGCAACATCTCCCTCCCTCTTCCTTCTCTTTCTCTCCCACTCTCTCTTTGTAAGTTCATCCTTCAAACAAATAAAATAAATCTTTAACCAAAAAAAAAAAAAAACACACACACACACACACACAAGAAATCACAATGGTCAGAAGAAAAGCTCACATACATAGAAGTGGAAAGTACAGCATGAAGAATTACTTGAGCAATGAAGCTGGTGCAAGGCAAAGTTTGACCAAAATAGCTAATATAATTATGACTTTAAAATGAATGTAAAGGTATGCAAATGCTAAATGAGATATTTAATGGTATTCAATCATTCAGTCATTCTGTTTTTCATTGTCAGTACAGTATTCAGTAAATTTCACTCGGGTCTGGCATTGTATCTCAGTGGGTTAAGCCCTGGCCAATAATGCCTGCATTCTATATGAGAATGTTGGTTCATGCCCCACTGCTCTGCTTCTGATATGTCTGCTTGCTAATGCTTCTGGGAAGGCAGTGAATGATGGCTCAAGTACCCAGACCTGTCACCCATGTGGCAGACCTGGGTGGAGTTACTGACTCCTGGCTTCAACATGTCTCAACTCTAGCTGTTGTGACCTTGTGGGTAGTGAACCAGCAGATGGAAGATCTCTCACCGTCTCTCTTTCTCTGTCATTCTGCCTTTCAAATAAATAAATCATTAAAAATACATTGCATGAGTTATTGACTCGGTTCCTTCAATGTACAAGTATTACTTTAGTCATGAACTAGAGATTTAGGAGTGGCAAAACAGATTTCTGCCTCAACAAATACACAGTCTTGAATTTAACCAGGTTTAGGTTTTTGTTCAGAAGCAATTACATTTCTTTTAATGTCAGTTTTCTTGCCTGGAGAATTTTCTATGGTCATGTTGTTACTACTTATAGAAAAAAAAAAAACTCAGTCTTAAGTTCAGAGAAAGGTTTGTTGTCACAATCTTTACTTTCTTTTCCTTAAATAAATGCACTTTCCAAGCTTAATTCAGGACCTCAAAACATGTTATTTACTTCTTTTCAGTGGCTCATACCAAAGGAGAAAAAGAAAACACATTGAAATAAAAAGCAGCAATTTTAGTAGCTTTTAATATCTACCCCTGAGTGGTTTTGCTTAATTATTTTACTTTATGATTAACAAAGGCATTTAAAAACATTCATCCTGTAAAGTATATAGCATTAAACAAAACAAAATTCATTCCCAATCAATTTGTGCCCTATTATAAAATATGAATAGAAATTTACTGTCTTCTAATACAAAATAAGCCTTGGTAGCAAGTCATTCAGAATGAAATCACGGGCTAAATCAGAAGCTTGAAAATAATATTACAATTCAACAGAAGCTATAATTTCTCAGATGGGAATATTTAGGTACATACTTTGGACTTAAAATCCAACTAAACTCATTGGTAATGCATACCAAGAATATTGTCAAAGGTAAGTGGGAAAGGAGAGAGAAGGAAAAAGGGGCACTTTTCCAAATTACAATATCAATAAATATATGAAAAAAATCATCTTTGAGAGCTTTTATGTCCTTGTATGAGGGAAATTGACCATAATTTGATCAATTTTGGGCACAGCAACAGGAATCTATCACTAGAACCGGTAACTGTACAGTGAAATGTGTCTCTCCCAATTTCAAGAAATCGATCTGGGATTGAGAATGGGCAACCACTAGGCATTATGAAATCAATGAAGCAGGTTAAAGGAACCTAAGAAAGGACAGAGCTGACCAAAATGGTCTGAATCCCAAGGGAATTGCAGTAATATTTGTCAGTGTACCTTGCGAATTAGTAGATAATTGTATAATAATAATAAATATAAGTATAATAAAGGGCATAAAGAATTATGAAGAATCTCTAAACCGAATGCAATGAAAAAGACTATATATGCTATTATAGGCATTTAGAATACTGGAACTAAAGTTCCCACTTATTGGGATTTAATGATGAAATCATCTACTGTTAGGCAATCAGATACATATCAAATCTGAGACATACTAATGTAGAAATGGTTCTAATCTGGTGTGGACAGTAAATATGAAGCAGAAATGAAGCCACTACCTAGAAAGACTAAGAACTGGGAAAGAGGACACCATTACTACAACCCAAAGGACAAATATAAGGGGTCTCCCAAGTTTTTATGAAAAAAAATGTGTATTGTGAAAAAATGACACATGTATTTCAATTTTTTTGCATCCAAATAAACTTACCTTTCAATTCCACTTCCAGTTACTTTTTGAGGTACCCTCACATAAGCTGGAAAGACCTCTACTTGGAATTTCTAAAGTAGTAAAAGAAAACAGAAAGCAAGAGTAAACCTAGTATATGAGGCTGGTGACTTTCACCACAGAAAGTCTATTTCAACATTTGCCATGAAGATGCATAATAGTTTGGTTCTTGTTTGGATGAATGGTATCTTGTTCTCCCATGGATAAGTACTAGCTGCAATGATTTTTTTATAAAATCATACTTAGGGATTTTCAATTTCCCTCACTACAATTTTAAAATCAATGTAGAAGTGATATCTAGGGGCCGGCACTGTGGCATAGCAGGTAAAGGCACTACCTGCAGTACCCTCATACCATATGGATGCCGGTTCAAGATCCTGCTGCTCTGCTTCAGATCCAGCTCTCTGCTACAGCCTGGGAAAGCGGTAGAGGATAGCCCAAGGACTTGGGCCCCATGTGGGAGACCCAGAAAAAGCTCTTGGCTCCTGGCTTTGAATCGGTGAAGCTCCAGCCATTGCAGCCAATTGGGAAATGAACCAGTGGATGAAAGACCTCTCTCTCTCTCTCTCTCTCTCCTTCTCCTCTCTCTGTGTGTAACTCTGACTTTCAAATAAATAAACAAATTTTTTAAAAAAAATAGAAGTGATATCTAACAACAACATCCTCAAACCCACATTTTCAAATTCACCTCAGTGTTCATCACTTTTTTTAACTTGGCCAAGGTGGGCCTGTAATGATAAAGAGAGGGAAATTATTTATGAGTGTTAAAAGATACTAAAAAGGTTCTAATTCAAAGTTCTAAATTGTGTTCTTTCTAGTTGCCAAAATATCACCATCATTCCAAGTGCTGTCAGCAGTATAGAACATCTCTCATTTCATGTTCTGATTTACTTAAACCAGTATCATTATTAAGGGTTGAAGACAACACAGTATGGAGTTTAGAATTATAGTGAGTCAGGGCAAGAAGGGCAGATGAAATAGGAATGTGCGAAGATTTCGAATTTCTAGGAATGCTTTTCAGTGAAATCGGGGAAAACGGTATGGTTCTCAATGTTAGGATATCACTAATATGTAAGACACAGTCATCTTGTTATAACATTTCATTCAGAAACTACCTTTTATGGGGAAAGCATTTGGCCTAGCAGCTTAGCTGCCAACGGGGGCATCCCCATCCCCTATCCTCATCTCTGTTTCCTGTTCCAGCTTCCTGATAATGACCTTGAGAGGCAGCAGGTGATAGCTAAAGTAGGTCCCACTACCCACATGGGAACCTGGAGTGAATTCCAGACTGCCAACTTGGGTCATCCTACTGTCAGTATTTAGGATGTTAACAAGCAGATGGGAGTTATGTATCGCTTTCTCTCTACAAAATATATAAATAAATAAATATTTTTACCATCATATATGAGTAATTTACTTACGCTGAACACATGTGGGGATTTGTCTTAAGATTTACTTACTTATTTGAAAGGCCGAATGTCACAAAGAGAGAGCGATCTTCCATCTGCTCACTCAATCCCCAAATGATCACAACAGCAGGGGCTGGTCCAGGCTAAAGCCAGGAGCCCAGTTACTCCATATGGGTCTCACCTGGGTGTCTGGGGCCAAAGCTCTTAGGTCGTCCTCCTCGCCTTTCATATTACAATGAGTTGGATTGTTCTCAAATCAGCACTCTGTAAGGAATGCTAGCATTAGAATCAGTGGCTTAACCCTCTGCACCACAATGCCAGTCCCTGAACACATTTTGCTGTTGTTTTTGTTGTTTTGTTTAGATAAAAAGTGTCCTGAAAGTCAGTCTTGGAAAACTAGAATTTATTTATATAAAAAGGGATTTTTTTATATTACAAAGGGTAGTTTGGCCACTGAAATGCAATATATGGGGTCTAGGATGGTTGATAGTGTTGCTGCTAGAAGCAGGGACAATCTTGTTGAAGCAGAACTTGGCACTCCAGGGCTTCAACATGCCCCATATTTCTTTCAGGATGACATTGCAAATACTGTTTGATTTCTGTAAAGATGGCAGTGTTAAGTTTCCTAAATGATGTCCATAACTAGAAGACACAATGGAATACTATTCAACTACAAAAAATAATAAAATTCTACCATTTGACTAAAAATGGATGAAACTGGGGGATATCATGTTGAGTGAATCAAGCCAGACACAGAAAGACAAATAGTCTATGTGCTCCCTTTTATGTGGAAGATAAAATTAAAAAGAAAAAATCAAAAACCAAAAACAAATTAAAAAGAAAGGCTTGTGTGTCAAATTTAGAATGCAACTTGTCTTGCTGAAGTCATTTTTACATTTTTTGAGATATTTATTTATTTATTAGAAAGTCAGAGTTACAGAGAGAAAGAGATGGGGAGAAAGATCTATGATCTGACGATTGGCTGCCAAGATGGCCACAATGGCCAGGGCTAAGCCAGAATGAGGCCAGGAGCCAGGAGCTTTTTCCAGGTCTCCCATATAGGTGGCAGGGAACCAAGCACTTGGGCCATCTTCCAGTGCTTTTTCCAGGCCATTAGTAGGGAGCTGGATTGGGAATGGAGTCACTGGGACTTTAACTGGCACCCATATGGGATGCCAGCATTTCAGGTGGTGGCTTTACCTGCTACTCCACAATGCTGGCCTCAGTTCCTGCAACTTTGATGATAGTCATTGTTTGAAAAGAATAATGTGTTAGCTGTCAGTAAGTTTTCAGAGTGCTGTATGTCACTTTAGGGATTTTGGATATAAGCCCCAGATTCTCATGAAATAAAATAAAACTATTTCTGTACTTCATTTGAAATTGGAATCTGAGCCCATCATTTAGGAAAATTTGTAAATTATTATAAAGAAATGTCCAGTTACCATGAAAGTATACAACTTCACATGGTTGCTCCTACAAAGGTCAACCTCATGTGAACCTGGTCTCTTGTTGTATTTCCTTGGTAACCGGCACAACATTTTTGTGAAGCTACTTACCCTGCACTTATAAATTTCCCAGTAATCATTAGACTAACTGGCACTGTATTCTGCTGTTAACATTTAAGAAGACATATTTAATGTTATAATGTGGTTATAAGTCTAGAAAAATAAAACAGAGGGAAAATGTGGTTCCAGGAAGTAAGTAAAGTACCAAACAGAAACCCATAGCAAGAAAAATTGATAACATCTAAAAATGCAACCGAGACCTGAATATTGCAGTTCTAAAAGTGATAATTTTGCCTATGACACAAAAATGCATGAGTCTTTCATTTTGTTATAACCAACAACCAGTAGTTTCTTGAGCCCTCCTAGGTGTATTCATTTGGGTTTTAGACAGTAATGAAGCCCAGAGTAGTTCTCCTGCCTTGGTGTGAACTGTAGTATGTGATCATATAAAGCAGCAGGACTAGTTAAGCACTCTGCTACCCATAACCAAATACATGGTGCAATGAATCTGCATAGTGAAACTGGGAAAGATTTATTAATTCATCTTAAAAATAAACACACAACTTCCTCAAACTGGCAATAAAGACATATCACATGTAACCCACATCCTATGCTAAGAAAAGGGAAAACAGTCTATCGAGTTAAGACAAAGTAAGACCAACAGTAAGAATGAGTGAGAACTGAAGATGTTCCAAACATAGCACAAGTATGTTTCCCACATTATGATTAATGTTTCCAAAAATAACCCTATAGAGTGAGATCATTGTATTCATTGTCAGGTGAATAAACTAAATCGGTAGAGCTAGTGAAAAATTACAATATGACACCAAAACTTGATCTGTTTCTACTACCATTACCTTTCCTTGACACCTTCTTAATTAAAATTGTTGTTTTACACAAAACCAACAACCTCCTTATTCATTTAGCTTTATCTAGAATCTCCTTTCTCCACTTATTTAAGTCATGGCTAGACATATTTTCCTAAAATCTTGTTTTCATCATTTTAGACATAACACACTGAAATAAGTGTCCATATCTAAAAGGTAACATAATATCTCTATGTACTAATTTTCCGCAATATGAGTTCAGCCTCTACCCTAAAATCTACTAGTTCCTGGAAATGACATTCATTTCCACTTTTCCCCATAGTTCACTTCTTGAAGAGCTTACTCAAATATTTTGAGAATCTGCTACCTGCTTCTGTTTGGGCTGTGAACAACAAACACAGTTCCCTTTGTGTCCACAGTTGATTGAGTCAGAGAACAATACCAGACAAAAGCTGGACTAGAATTCTATTTCCTAGAAATTTGGAACTGGAACTGAGACACTCTGAGCTATCTCTTAAAATACTTAAAATCTTAAGTGACACAAAGCTTGGATTGGGGCCAAAGAGTTAGTGTAAAAGAGAAGACTCGTGTTCAGAGACAGGACGAGAGAAAAGTAGTTGTTCAGAGAAAAACGGGAATGAAATGTCCTTGAGAGGGAAAGGGGAGGAAAAGAAAACTTTCTGGCTCCTTATATCTGTTTTTATGGTGCCTTTAATCTATGCATTCTTAACAGGGGCTATATCACTTTCAAGAGAACAATTGGGACTTGAAGTGGGAGACAATAAAATCATAAATTTTGCAACAATTCTTGGCTTTCCAAAGCTCAACACTGCCTGAAAAAGATGTTATTCATTAGTATTTAATTTCATTCATAGGGAGACGATTAGGAAACGAATCTCTGAGGAGTTTCCTTAAGAGAATAATAACAAAAAAGGAAATGTTGAGAAACACTGCTCCAGTCTGTCATTCGTTTAATTAGCAATGATTCCTGAGCACTATTTACATGGGAGCCACTGAGCTACACTTTGAAATAGTGGTGAATAAGGCACTGATTAACCTGTTCTGATGGACGCATCATGTTCCAGAAGACATCCTGGTGTCCTTGAAATGACTTGTGTTAATTTTCTCAACCAGTTTGACTAAAAATCTCTTATTTGACTAACACAGTAAACCATCTTCCAGTCAACCAGGGAAATAGGTACAGCATTGTGGCATCACAAGTTCACCCGCTGCTTATTATACTGGCATCCCATACTGGGGATATTAGAGTGCTGATCCAATCCAACATTGTGACAGTGTGCTCGGGAAGACAGCGGCTGATGGCTCAAGCACTTGAGCCCCTGCCACCTATGTGAGAGACCAGACGGAGTTGTTGGCTCCTGGCTTTGGCCAGGTTCAGATCTGGCCTTTGCAGCTACTTCAGGAGTAAAACAATGAATGGAAGATGGGTCTTTCTCCTTCCCTCTCTCTCTCATGCTTTGCCTTTCAAATAAATAAATATACAGTTTTGAAATTCATGAGTATATTTAATCTGATTTTATGTTTAACTTATTAGACCATAATGTTTTAGCCACAATTTATTAAACAATATTTGTATGTCACATACTGGGTACAAATTATTTCTAATCTTTGTGAAAAGTCACATGGTAGGTATGCATTTTTATTATTTTAAAGGTTTGCCTATTTTTTATCTATTTGAAGGGAGAAGGAAGAAAAAGATAGATCTCTCATCCTCTGGTTCACTCCGCAAATGCCTGTAATATCCAGGGCTGAGCCAAGCTGAAGCCCAAAGCCTAAAATGTCAGGTCTCCCACATAGGTGGCAGGAACCCAGGTACTGGGTCCATTACGTGCTGCCTAGCAGAATGTGCGTTAGTAGGAAGTGGAGTCAGAAGTGGCACATGGACTCGATCCCAGGCACTCTAATATGACATACAGGTGTACAAAGCGGTATCATAACCACTAGGCCAAACACCTGTCCCCTTTTTAAAAGATTTATATATTTACTTGCCTATTATTTATTTATTTATTTATTTATTTATTATTTGAAAGAGTAACACAAAGAGAAATAGGGAAAGAATTTTTTACAGTTTTAAATAACAGGAAATTGAGATTCAAGAAGACTAATTGGGTTACGCCTTCATTTTCCACTAATACTACCTGACTGTTACACGATGATTTTTCTGCTAAATCCTGCTACATTTTGTATGCTTAGGCAGTTTACCAAAAACAAAACACACTTGTTTCTTCATCTCCTCTGAAGCTTTCATGGGTCATCAAATTTCCCTAAATTTTAGTCACCTCATCTGTAAAATGTGGGAAATAATGTCCAAATATGGTAGATGTTTCTTAAGTTAAAATTATTGTTTACTTCTTATAGGTCTATGATATAACTGAACAATCAAAGCTTAACAAGCCTCATTGACAGCTTTTTTAATGTAATGATACTCATACAAAGTGCCGTTTTTCAACTTAGAAGTTCTCCTCTGGAAAGGAGTCCAGCATTCATACTTCAGTTGTAGAAGTTTATTACTGGAATAATTTTTTCTATTGCTTCATTAATATAAAAATTGTTCATTTATTGTTTTTTGAATTTTTATAGTTAACAGTTTTCCATGAGATCCTACTACATTGTGCTTGCTTCTGTACAATATTTAAATTATATTTTACAATTATATTTCCACATGTAAATAAGAAATAGAAAAGTTCAGCATACTAGAAAAGAGGCAAGAATATAAATGGTGGAGAAGTGACCAATTACCTCTTTCATTTATCTCTCTCTCTTTCATCCTGTCTCTCTTTTGTTAATGAACTTACCAATTTTCACAGTGACTCTTGAAAGTATATAATGAAGAAAAGCACAAAGTCATTAGGACACCACAGGTCCTAATTAGGCAGTTAATGCCCTTAGTATTGAAGCCACGATTTATATGAGTTTATGGCCATAAAGTTCATGGTCTTTTCCCTCTGTAGATACACTGCCTCCTAGAAGTCCAATGTAAAGTCCACTCCCCAGAAAAGGGATATTTTCCTTCTATTGTTCAAATTTTACAGCATCAATTCTCCACAAGGCTTGAATGTATAATAATGAGTTCTCTCCTATGCCTACATTTCCATTCCATTTTTTTTATTTCATTCAGCCCTCCAGCAAAACAATTTTTAGTAAAGCAAAAAGTAACATTACCTTAATGTTGCTTTAGGACAAAGTCATTTCTCTAAGGAAGTATATAGGATAGTTCTAAATGAGTTTATACTCATGTTTGAATATAAATAGAAGGTAAAGTTTAGCTCACTAGGCTAATCCTCTGCCTGAGGCACTGGCACCCCCGGAGTTCTAGTCCCCACTGGGGCACTGGATTTTGTCCCAGTTGCTCCTCTTCTAGTCCAGCTCTCTGCTGTGTTTCCGGAGGGCAGTGGAGGATGGCCCAAGTGCTTGGGCCCTGCACCTACATGGGAGACCAGGAGGAAGCACCTGGCTCCTGGCTTCGGACTGGCGCAGCATGCTGGCCATAGCTGCCACTTGTGGGGTGAACCAACGGAAAAAGGAAGACCTTTCTCTCTGTCTCTCTCTCTCTAACTCTGCCTGTCAAAAAAAGAAAAAAAAAAAAAGGTAAAGTTTAAAGAGAAAACAGTACCTTAATTATATCAAGGCTTCCTGTGGTCTACCAACCTGCAGAAGTGGGAAGGTTCTCCAATGGCTTACACACTCAGGCTCCTTGGTGCTCACCACAAGATGATTGTTCTGCCTCCCATGTGTCTTTTTTGTTTTTTTAAGATTTATTTATTTATTTGAAAGTCAGAGTTAGAGAGAGAAGGAGAAGCAGAGAGAGAGGTAGAGAGAGGTCTGCCATCCGCTGGTTCACTCCCCAGTAGGCTGCAACAGTCAGAGCTGTCCCAATCCAAAGCCAGGAACTGGGAGGTTCTTCTGGGTCTCCCATGAGTGCAAGGACTTGGGCCATCTTCTACTGCTTTCCCAGGCCATAGCAGAGAGTTGGATTGGAAGTAGGGCAGCCAGGACTCGAACCGGCACCCATATAGTTTGCCGGCACTGCAGGCAGTGGCTTTACCCACTATGCCACAGTGCTGGCCCCTCCCATGCCTCTTTAACTAACTGAATTGAATATGATAAATTAAGGTCTCTCTTACAATTCAATTATGAATTAACTAAAATCCAATTTCTATCCAAAGTCCACATGAGATGACAGAAGAACAAGTAGCAATGTCATTTTCTAGTACACTACATTTTTTTTTTGTACCTCCCCAATGCAATGAAAAACCATTTGACTCCCATCCTGGAGCCCATTGTGAAACTTTTTTTTTATTGAAAACTTTTATTTAATAACTATATTTGGGCCACCTGTATCACATTTTTTATAAAGTGCTTTTCAAATTAAAACACTAATTTATAGAATTCATAAAATCATAGAATTAGAAGAATACATTCATACATAGAATCAGAATTATGGAATTTGGGCCAGAGAATCTGTTCTGAAGGCTCTCCAAGTGGTTGTGATACACACTCACTTACTTAGGTTTCTGGTGTTCTCTTTTGATGTGGTATTAGCATGTATAGACAGAAATAGACCTGGGCTATATTAAATGTATAGAAATGGTATCAACAGCATACCTTATAATGCAGACTGATTTTGCAAACCATAATAGATTTAGAAAATGCCTCCTAAAAGTTATTTTTCGGCCGGTGCTGCAGCTCAGTAGGCTAATCCTTCACCTAGCGGTGCCGGCACACCGGGTTTTAGTCCCTGTCAGGGCGCCAGATTCTGTCCTGGTTGTCCCTCTTCCAGGCCAGCTCTCTGCTGTGGCCCGGGAAGGCAGTGGAGGATGGCCCAAGTACTTGGGCCCTGCACCCCGTGGGAGACCAGGAGAAGTACCTGGCTCCTGCCTTTGGATCAGCGCAGTGCGCCAGCCGCGGCGGCCATTGGAGGGTGAACCAACGGCAAAAGGAAGACCTTTCTCTCTGTCTCTCTCTCTCACTGTCCACTCTGCCTATCAAAAAAAAAAATGCTAAAAAAATAAAATTTAATTTAAAAAAAGTTATTTTTCAAAAATATATACAAAATGGTATTTTAATTCACCATGCATCATATTACCATTTTTTGGGGATACCTTTATGGTATATTTTACCCTCAGTTATATTTCCAGGAAAATCGGATGTCTTTCAAAGAAGAAAGAATGTAAACTTATCTTACTGTCATGGGTTAAGAGTAGCTAGCAACTCATTATATAGACAACTATAACATATGATTTACCAAAATACAGGTCAGCTATTACTCCTTATGTTGGAGACGTGTCTCTGCTAATGCTAAACAATAGGTATATACAAGGTGGAAAGGAATTAAAAAGTATTCCCCTGACCTTGGTTATCAGAAAGTTCAAACTAAATCACTGACTTCTGGTTTCAAGTCTAACACATAATTAACCCGAAAGCCATGGCTCTCACTCCTGCAGCAAGAAAAAGCTGGACACACTGAAAATCAGCCATTTTTTGGATTCATCAGAGAACTGAAGTTACAAGACAAGTTGCTATCTCAAAATCTTGAGAGACAAACACATAGAGAGAATCATACACAAGACCTCCTGGCACAAGAAACACTGCAGCGAAAAATCCAATAAGAATACTTAAACTGTAAATTTGGTGAATTTCCACAGACTGTCTTGGGCGGGAGAAGCTCCTGGGCGACCACAATCCTCCACAGACTTGTGAGCATTAACGCTCACAAACCCATGAGGCTGTCATAGTGCAGATCTGAGAAAGACTCTAACCTATCTCTGGCAGAAGGATGGGGAGCACACTTATTTTGATATACACTCCATAACAAACACCTACTCTATAGGGGGAGAAAAAAAAGTTCTCAAAGCCTTATTCTTGCTGAGAGTAAGGAATTCTTTATATTCCAGCCCCTTCTATCATTTCTGCCTCACCAAGTGAAGAGAGCGACAGTATTAGAGTCAACAGTATTAGAGCTTCAGAACCTAGTTAGGAGCAATGCAGCTAGGAAACCGTTCCACTGGAGAAACACTGGTAAAGTAGGCCCTGGCACACAGACTCACTAAAAGACCTGTATTTGATTGTAAATTACAGACTACTCCTTATTCCCCACATTTTACCAAGGAGACTCCACTAAAATAGCAGTATGTTAACACTTGAAAGAGCTTCATTGCATGGACTCTGAGGAAGAGTGCTTAGGAAAGCCCCAAGTCAGAAGAGACAAAAATAAAGACACAAAGGGAATTTGAAGCCTCTGGCACCCACAGCCACTATGTACAGCAAACATTAAAAACAGCAAATTGCTACTCAAACAGCATGAATATTCAAAATGAAGACCTACTTATCTCATGTCCTATTACCCAATACAATACATCCAGCATTCAACAAGACAAGCCAAATGGCAAGAAAAATACACAAGTTGAAGAGATGCAGCAGGCATCACACCCAGACTCAGGCATGACACAGATGCTAAGATCTCAAACAGGGGATTCAAAATAACTATAATTAGTATGTTAAGTAATATGGTGGAAAAGTAGACAATATGGAAAACCAGATGGGCAAAGCCAACAGAGAGATGAAAATTCTACAAAAAAAAATGAAATACTCATGAACATTGTAGCAGAAATCAAGTATGTTTCTGATGTAATAAACAGTAGATTTGGGGGCCAGTGCTGTAGCATAGCGGGTAAAGCTGCTACCTGCAGAGCCGGCATCCCATACGGGTTCCGGTTTGATTCCTGGTTGCTCTACTTCTGATCCAGCTCTCTGCTATGGCCTGGGAAAGCAGTACAAGTTGCTCCAAGTCCTTGGTCCCATGCTGCCACGTGGGAGACCCAGAAGAAGCTCCTGGCTCCTGGCTTCGGATCAGCGCAGCTCCGGTTGTTGCAGTCATCTGGGGAATGAACCAGTAGATGGAAGACCTTTCCCTCTGTCTCTTCTTCTCACTGTCTATAACAGTGACTTCTCAAATAAATAAATACATTTTTTTTAAAAGAAAGTAGAGACAAAGGCACAGATGAAGATAAAATAGCTTATTTTCCTTATTCTTTATTAATTAAAAGGTAAATGTGTAGTATATGGATAATTGCCGATACTATATGGGTAATTACAGCACATGGATAGGTAAAAATGAATGACAGCAATGTCACTGGGGATACAAGAGAACAGGAATACTCTGCTATAAAGCATTCAAAGAAGCAAAACCAAAATTGCATGCTCTATTATAACATCCCTCCTCCACTGCATACAGAAGAAAGTTCAGCCTCATTATTGTGGCACACATGGCTCCTTGATATAATTTAGCTCCATTCCGACCATTTTAGCCTTAACCACATGCAGCCTTTACTGTAGTTATATGAAATGATTATAATTTTCTGAACATAACAACTCAATATTTTTACTCACACTGATTAATATTCTTACGATATTCACTTTCTCATTCTCCTTGTCACAAATGACTTTCATAGTTTTACAAGCTATTTGCCATTCTATAAGGTAACTCACGTAGCATTGCTAGGCAACATTCCTCGGCACATCTTTCTCTCTTCAATCAGATGGAGAAGTGAAGACATTGTTGAATATTCTTAAGACACTCAAAATTTTCTTAGTGAATGTTAGAAAATCTCTCTCAATGAGATAAGGAAGTGTAAAGAGGGACAACTATTAGGAAGATAAGATTCTAGATTTTTTTCTGGTCATTATGGATTTAAATAGGCTACTTGACTTTTATATGGCAAAGTCTAACTCATGGCAAACAAAGAGATGTTAAAATTTGGCAGTTAGTTACATTGAGTTGATTACAGAAATATCAAGTAGATCCAATCTTTAGCTGGCGCTATAACTAAAGAGAGCAAATAAATAACTAAAAATATAGAATAAATTGTTATAAAAATATTTTTTAAAGAAGGAGCAGTTGGAGCCAGCACTTAGGCATACTAGGTAAGCTACCACTGGCAGTGATGGTGCAGGTTGGAGTCCCTGCTGCTCCACTCCCCATCCAACTCCCTGCTAACACACCTAGGAAAGCAGCAGAAGATGGCCCAAGACCTAGGGGTCTGCCATGCACTTGGGAGACCCAGATGAAGCTCTTGGCTCCTAACTTCAGTCTGGCCCAGTCCTGGCAGTTACAGCCATTTGGAAAGTGAACCCGCAGATAAAAGATCTCTCTCTCTCTTAATGCATCTCACTTTGTAACTCTGCCTTTCAAATAAATAATTAAATCTTTAAAGAAAGGGAGGGGGAGCAGAGTTAGGAAAAGAGTTGAAGAATGGTACTGCCTCACACAGGGCACCAAAATGTTAGGAAAAGAGGTGCAGAATAGAGAGGAGGCAGAATTTACAACCAGATGGAATTTATTCAGAGAAAATAAATCCATAGAGGTGGGTGACCAACTGCCTGTGTGCCCATGATGGAACACATGGCGGAAGGCCCCGACCCCCAGGGACCGGGCCTTTCTACATTTTAGGAGGGCTGGGGATGGGGGTGGGGTAGGGGGCAGCAGACAGAGAGGAATTCCTGGAACTGGTCTTTCAGGGGTTCAGAGCAACTGGTCTTTCAGGTGGTTGTGGTGGGTGGGGTATGAAGGCAATAGGGTGTGAGACCCAACTGAGATTCAAGGGCAAGGAATACATTCCAATGTTTATCTCTTTTGAGCAATGAGGGAGAATGGCTGAGGCTTATGTCCTTGTTCCATCAGGCAGTCAGAAGCATAGTGATGAAATGCATAAATAAAATCATCTTGTCACAGATACCAATGGAGACTGTTTGCAAGAAAGTAAACTTGGTCAATGGAATGAATACTGGACAGAAATTGAAGGCAATGCTAAGAGGACACAATTGGCTCTGGCTCTTACTAGAAATATGAGACATAAGCTCCTCCCCCTATCTCCACCACCTCAATATATATCCATTTTATAGTGACTCACAGTTCATACATTCTAAAGTAATTCTGGCCAGTCGATGTGGTTGTAAGTAGAACTTAATCCATCTATCACTTTATCGCTAAGCACTTGACTCTAACTATAGCAATTTGTTCAGAAAGGAGTACTCAACCTAAGTTGAACCAGTGGGCTTCTCTCTCTTGCTGTTGTCATAGCTATCAGAATGAAACTTGTGTCTTAGATGTTTGAAAGTTGCAAGGGCATTGCAAATTATGTCAGAGGCCACCCTCTGTGTGAAAGGGAACACATTTTAACCATGATGACAACTACCTTTCTCCCTCTTCCCTCCCTGTCTTCCTCTCTCTCTCATTCTCTCTCAGGCAGTTGCTGCCCAACTGGTCAGAAAGTATGGTTGGTCATCCAGAGAGTCTTTCAAATTTCCTCAACGTCATTTTTTTTTAGGTGTTTTACTTTTGGTTTTGTGGCCTGTGGTTCATCAGCAACAACTGAAATTGCCCATAACAGAAGCCATACCACTGCAATGGTAATATGCTGCCTTCCTTAACATGATGGGTAGGTGACATTCAGTCAATGATTGCTCCAAATTCAGCAGTGTTCTTGGGGCATTCCTGCACCTGAATTTACACATGGAATATCACTGCATTGTGATTGTGGGCCAGCCTCAGATTGCCCCTATGAACCCTGGAGCTTTTTCAATTATAGTTCACTTGTCCATGCCTTCCTCACTTTTTATTATTATTATTTTATTTGAGAGGTAGAGTTACAGAAAGAGAGAGGGACAGAAAGAGAGAGAGGTCTTCCATCCACTGGTTAACTCCCTAAATGGCCACAAAAGCCAGAGCTGTGCCAGGCCGAACCCAGGAGCTTGGAGCTTTATCTGGGTCTCCCACATGGGTTCAGGGGCCCGAGCACTTGGGCCGTCTTCCACTGCTTTCCCAGGTCATAAAAGAGACCTGGATTGGAAAAGCAGTCTCCGGGACATGCACTTGTGCCTATATGGGGTGCCAGCGCCACAGGTGGAGGATTAGACCACAATGCCACCAGCGCCAGGCCTGACTTTCCTCACCTCTGATCTTTGGGCTGGCTTATGAATTGTCTGAATGTCAGTTTAATGTGTAATGGCCCCCAAACTGAGAAGAATCCTGAGACAAAAGAAAAAATAAGGAAGCTCCAAATCAGAATAAGCTTATTTAGGACAGTTTCCATATGGTTTTTCAGACTCAGATGCATTCATGATCTGGGAAAAGCTAAAGCAATGAATTTGTCCACACAGGATATAGATTTGCTTGCTGTAGGCTGGCTCCAGTCTCACTTGGATTTCATGTTCTCTTGGGCTCACAGATATGTGAATCGCCCCTAACCATTTTCCTTATCTTGAAGATGAACAGAGTATTTAAATATTCCCAAATATTTCTGTCAATTGATCATCTGTCTTACATACATCTTTTCATCATGGCATTATAATTTATAGCCAAGGTAAATCCTAGCTTAAGGTTTGTACTTTGTGATTTCACTTATAGAAAGGGATTAACGCTGGCGCCACAGCTCAATAGGCTAATCCTCTGCCTGTGGCGCCAGCACACAGGGTTCTAGTCCCGGTCGGGGCGCCGGATTCTGTCCCAGTTGCCCCTCTTCCAGGCCAGCTCTCTGCTGTGGCCAGGGAGTGCAGTGGAGGATGGCCCAAGTCCTTGGGCCCTGCACCCCTTGGGAGACCAGGAGAAGCACCTGGCTCCTGGCTTCAGATCAGTGCAGTCGCAGCGGCCATTGGAGGGTGAACCAATGGTAAAGGAAGACCTTTCTCTCTGTCTCTCTCTCTCACTATCCACTCTGCCTGTCAAAAAAAAAAAAAAAAGTTAACATAATGCCTAACACAAAATAAATCTTTATGAATTTTGAGCCATTATCACCACCCCAATGATACCAATGCCTTTAGTGGATTGTGAGCGTAGAAGGGAATAGAATTAAGTAACCCAATTAAGCTACTATAAAATATACATTTATTATTAAGTTAACATGCTATAATTTCTACCCAGCAAAATAAAGTATTTGGCATAGAACATTTATCCCAGTGTAAGCATTCTGGAATTACAAAATTAGACTATCAGATGTTTTAATTCACAATCATAACTGTGGTCAAATTAGGGTGAAAAACTAGAAAGAAAGATTTTGTTTTTTGTGGCATCAAATTCGACATATTTTCTATTTCATTAAAGCTGAATTTTTATGATCATATAAGGAAATTTTTTCAATACTTATATAATTTTAATTTTCTTTTGATTCCTTTCAATTAATGGAAACTGTATGCTTTTACAAATGGAATGTTGGAATGTTTCACTGACACTTAATGAATTCTAGCATGGTCACACCATGCATTTCTATAACCATCTCTGCCTCTATGTGATACTAATTACATTTCTTCCAAAACACATTAGGCCGCTTACACTGTTTGTTGTCTTAAAATGTTACTTTAGCCATTTACCTCCTAAAATTTGCTGCAGACTTTTGTTTACAGTCATTAAATGTACTTTAGCACTTTAACTTTTCAATAAATTAGAAGATCTTTCTTTTGCAATAAAATTTCCAGTGGCAAATGCTTTAGCAAACATTTAAAAAGCTAAAATATTAAGTATAAAGGAATCTTGTTGTTTCTCTCTTTTTTTAATTTTTTTTTTTTTGACAGGCAGCGTGGACAGTGAGAGAGAGAGACAGAGAGAAAGGTCTTCCTTTTGCTGTTGGTTCACCCTCCAATGGCCGCCGCGGCCGGCGCACCGCACTGATCCAATGGCAGGAGCCAGGTACTTATCCTGGTCTCCCATGGGGTGCAGGGCCCAAGCACTTGGGCCATCCTCCACTGCACTCCCGGGCCACAGCAGAGAGCTGGCCTGGAAGAGGAGCAACCGGGACAGAATCCGGCGCCCCAACCGGGACTAGAACCCGGTGTGCCGGCGCCACAAGGCGGAGGATTAGCCTAGTGAGCCAGGGCACCGGCCTGTTGTTTCTCTTACCTCAAGGAAAAAAAAATCAAGTCTTTAGAAATTATGCTATTAGTTAGAGGAAACAATATAAGAAAAGGAGTAGAGGGAATGAGATGGAAAAAAATTCTAAACATTTAGGAATAGTTAAGTACTTTTGATGTATTTGATAAGTCAATGTTTATCATTGTTGTTGTCATATATTATGTTGTCAAAGTTTTTTTCCTGAATAGGCAACAGAATCTGAGGACTAGAATCATACTGTTTTGTGATGAGTCCTGTCTTTGCCACTTTTTATACATACAACAAAAATCCTGCTAGAATATATTTTTCTCTTTAGAATTTTACCACATATTTATATACATCAGCAGAACTATAACTAGTGGGATGTTGGGGCCAGCGCTGTGGCATAACTTGTTAAGCCGCTGCCTGTGGTACTGGCATCCCATATGGGCGCTGGTTTGAGACCTGGCTGTTCCACTTCCGATCCAGCTCTCTGCTGTGGCCTAGGAAAGCAGTAGTAGAAGATGGCCCAAGCCCTTGGGCCCCTGCACCCTCGTGGGAGACCTGGAGGAAGCTCCTGGCTCCTGGCTTCGGTTGAGCGCAGTTCTGGTCCTTGCAGTCATCTGGGGAGTGAACCAGTAGATGGAAGATCTCTCTGTTTCTACCTCTCTCTGCCTCTCCTTTTCTCTCTATGTAACTCCGACTTTCACATAAATAAATAAACCTTTAAAAAATAGTGGGATGTTAATTTTCTTTAAAAATAGACAATGTGTAGTCTTAGAAACAGACTGTAAACACCTACACTAATCTCTTCATTTTTATTTGGCTAGCTGACATGAGGTAGACACAGTGGTTTTTAATCATTATTGCAATTGTGAAAAATCTTAGTCATCCCCACTAATTGTATAATTCAGCTATGAAAGCTACAATTACTGATACCCAAATCTGTCAATCAATATTTGCTTATATCTATACATAGCAGAACATACATTTTAGAATGTGAAAACAAAGACTGTCATGATAGTATTGGATTCTTACCTTCCTGCTGTCAGAATCTAGACTCCCCATAGAGGGACTCTAGCCATAGATGATCAGTCTATTCCAAAATTATAGCAAAGATCACATGATATTTAGGATCTTCCCTAACACATAGGGGCTGCTGCTGTGGCATAGAGGGCTAAGCTTTTGCTTGTAGTGCCTGCATTCATTATGGCCACCAGTTCAAGTTCCTGCTGTGCCACTTCCAAACCAGCTCCCTGCTTATGCGCCTGGGAAAGCAGCAGAAGATGGCTGGGCCCCTGCACCAAAGTGGGAGACCTGGAAGGAGCGCCTAGCTCCTGGCTGCGGCCTGGCCCAGCCCTGGCCATCATGGCCATCTGGGGAGTGAACCAGTGAATGGAAGATTCTCTCTCTCTCCTCCCTGTATCTCTCTCTCCCCTCTCTGTATCTCCTCTCTGTATCTGTGGCTTTCAAATAAATAAATAAATAAATCTTTAAAAACAACATCTATTCTCCTTTTTTTTTTTTTTTTCACAGAAAGGTCTTCCTGTTCCGTTGGTTCACTCCCCAATGGCCGCTGCGGCCGGTGCACCGCTCAGATCCGAAGCCAGGAGCCAGGTGCTTCTCCTGGTCTCCCATGGGGTGCAAGGCCCAAGGACTTGGGCCATCCTCCACTGCACTTCTGGGCCACAGCAGAGAGCTGGACTGGAAGAGGAGCAACCGGGACAGAATCTGGCGCCCCAACCAAGACTAGAACCCAGTGTGCTGGCGCCGCAGGCAGAGGATTAGCCTATTAAGCCGCGGCGCCCGCCATAACACCTATTGTAAAGATTAACTAGATTTCTCTCTTAATGCCTGTTTCCTGCTTGTCTATTCATTGCAAATTTCTTTGAAAGGACATTGCAGACATTGAGACAGGGACGTTTATTTTCAAAATGAGAATAAATGTTCAGGTTTCTAGTAGAGCCTATAAGACAATATTCTTTCAACACATGAGAACGTCTGTGATAGCCCAGGGAATTGGTACCTTCTGGGCCGCTAGTGTTGGGATCCTCAGAGGTTAGCCTGGTGCTTGGCACACAGAACGGGTTCAAAATCTTGTTAAATGGAACAAACATGAATGGTAATTGGCAACCTCGCGCCCTGGTTTAATCCTACGACACCACATAACAAATCCCTTGTGCAGTATTTCCAACTAGATGCCAAGTCACTCAGGCGCAGTGATCGGTTTTTCTCACAACCTCCAGCACAAGTCTTGGTAAGTAGCTCTCTCATCCACTGAAATTAAACAGTCAGCAAAGGAAGAGAAAAATTACGAAGACCATAAGAAGAGACATACAGGACTGCGCTGTTAGAAAGGCAGAAAAAAATCTAACTCTAAAAGGGGTTAAGACCTCAGTTTCCTGGGCATTAACACAACGTTCAGACGCGCAGGTTGCCATAGCAACTACAAGAGCGCCTACTTTACGCCCCGCCCACCACCCGCCCAGGTTCCGTCCCCAGTCACGCCCCCAGCTCCATCTTACTCTTCTTCCGTCAACCCCACACCCTTACTTCCGCCCCAACCTGCCTGCCGGAACCTAGCGCACTGGTGTGTATGCCCATGTTTGATTTGCCTGATTATAAATACAGCTGAAATTTACTGAGTCTGGAAACGTATCCATTTGATGAGATCCATACTTTCTCCTAAGAAATGATGTGCTAACGTACTAGCTATTTGTAACTCGGAGTCCCCGCCCAGCATGAGCATCTGGGGCCAACTTTCAGGCAGATCCTTAGACAGCTGCAGCGGCGGAGGTCCCCAGTTCGCAGAGGGAAACGTGGAGCTGGGCGGGGCGGGGCAGCGTCCGCACAGCTGCGGAAGTGGGGCTTCCTGGCGGGGTTGGCGTGGCGTGTCGGTGCCGACCTGCTCTACCATGTAAGTGTTGGCCTACCGGCCGCCTCTGTGCGTGATCCCGCGGCCCGACCCTGACTCTCTCTTGCTGTCTTCCTCAGGTCGAAAGTGTCCTTTAAGATCACGCTGACGTCGGACCCGCGGCTGCCATACAAAGTGTGAGTAGCTCCGCCGCCGCGGGCCTCTTAGGGCTGGGCAGTACTGGGCTGGGCTGAGGGTGGTCCCAGCCGGTTAAACGGGAGGGACGTGTGGACAGGGCAGTGGCGGTTTTCTGGGATTTTTAAACAGACTGTCTGCTGGTGATAAAGGCGTTTCTTCACTCTGACCAGCTGTTAGAACAAGTTCCCCGGTCCAGACTCTGAACTTTCTTGAACGACTCCTAGGTTTCTGATTTTTGTGACTCGACAATTGGTGTCAGAAAGCCCAAAGCCTCCAGCTATACACTTCCTATGCAGAGATGTCATAAGGAATGTTTAGAGGAAATGGGAAATGAGGAAATAGAGATCATCCCTGGGAATTGTTACCCTGCTGCAGTTGGATGAATGGTTAACAGAGCTTCGACCCAGGTGCTTACCTGGACCATCCTTTGATTTTCAGTAAACATTCTTGAGATGGTTGCAGCCGGAAGACCCAGGAAATGTAGCAAAGAACTGGACTGAAGTAGGATATTGTGCAGTTGATATAATTAGTCCTGGGGCTGTCGACCTGTACTGGTAACTGCTGCCGTCTTTCCCGTGAACTGCCATTCATGACTCATGCAACATCCCATCCCTCCAAATGAGTATGTTTATTTTTTATGTCAAGTTTTCATGATAGCAGCCTGGAACGTTATGAGTTCCAGTAATACCTAAATGTACCTAAAATGTAATTTTGAAAATTTCTGATTTTTTCATTTTATTTGAAAAGTGGAGAGACAGAGACAGAAAAGACCTGCCATCTGCTGGTTCACTCTCCTTGTGCCCATAATAGCCACAACTGGGCCAAGCTGAAGCCAGGAGCCCAGAATTCAGTCCAGGTCCCTCCCATGGGTAGCAATGACCCAAGTACTTAAGCCGTCATGGCTACTTTCCAGCGTGCATATTAGCAGAAAACTAGAATTGGAAGCGGAGCCTGAACTTGAACCCAGGCACTCAGACATGGAATGTCAGAAAACTAAGTGGCTTGGTAACCACTGTGCCAAATATCTGCCCCAAGAGTTTTTTTTTAATCTCTTTTTTGAGCTCCACAATTCATTTCCTTACATTCAAGATATCAGAAGGAAAAAGTTACAAAGAGGCAGAGAGAGAGAGAGAGGTCTTCCATCTGCTGGTTCTGTCCCCAGATGGCCACAATGGCGAGAGCCGCACCGATCTGAAGCAAGGAGCCAGGAGCTTCTTCCGGGTTTTCCACATAGGTGCAGAGGCCCAAGGACTTGGTCTGTCTTTTACTGCTTTCCCAGGCCATAGCAAAGAGCTGGATCGGAAGTGGAGCAGCTAGGACTCCAACTGGCGCCCATATGGGACGCCGACTCTTCAGGCCAGGGCTTTAACCCACTGCGCCACAGCACCGGGCCCTGAATTGAGTTCTTAACTCCTGGCTTGGGCCTGGCCTAGCCCTGGGTATTGTGGATGTTTGGAGAATGAACCAGCAGATGAGATTTCCCCTCTCTTTTCTCTTCCCTCTTGCCATCTTCCCACCCCCTCATTGTCTTTTTTTTTTTTTCCTTAAGAATTATGTTATTTATTTGAAAGAGTTACAGAGAGAGGTAGAGTCAGAGAGAGAGGTCTTCCATCCGCTGGTTCAGTCCTCAAATGACTGCAAATGCCATAGCTGAGCTGATCTGAAGCCAGGAGCTTCTTCCGGGTCTCCCATGTGGGTGCAGGGACCCAAGCACTTGGGACATCTTCTGGTGCTTTCCCAGGCCATAGCAGAGAGCCAATCAGAAGTGGAGTAGCCAGGACTTGAACCTGGACTCAACCTGCACCCATGTGGGAGGCGTGGGTCTTTAACCCTCTTCCCACAGCCCCTCATTGTCTTTCCCACAAGTAAGTAAGTAGTGTCTTAAAATTCTTTTGAATACAGGATGAATTAAAATGTGTTTAGATGTTTTACTCTGATTTGCATCTTTTCTCCAGGCTTATTTTCCACATTTTATTCTCTCCTTATTACAAATATCACTTAAAGTTTCAGCCTTCCCATTTCCCATTCTGAAATTAACAAGCTAGCCATTTTAATTCTTGCTGCCTTTACTGGTATGCTTTCAGTGCTTGGAATGCAGTCTAGTGACTACTATTTCTTAACAATGTCCTTTTATAACCAAAATTAGTTTTGGGAAGATTTCTCTAGTTGTGCAGGGAGTTAATCTCACTATTCTTTAGTTAACGTTAGAATCCTTGTTCTTAGTCTTTGTACACTTACCAACTTTTATGAATATTTTGTTTATATAAGATAGTTATTAAACTACAGGTGTACTGCAAAAATACATGCAAAATACTGTTGCCTACTTTGTAAGCTATCATATTACCAATTTATTAGATATATTTTAAACAAATGATCCTTTAGAATTTTATTTTTATCTCTATTCCTCCAAGAAAAGGGAAAAAAGGGAAAACGTAGCCATTCTCATTTTTTAGCAATAGTTTTGAGGAATGAAATGCGGACAGCCAAGAAATCTATTCACGTTTCCCTTACTAAAGGGTATATACTATGCTGTGGCAGGTGTGATGGCTCTTATATTTAGAGATCTTTAGACTAAATGAGGAACCTGGGATGAAGAAATTAAAAAATAATATCGTGATGACATAGAAATGTTTAAAAGAGAAATGTTAGCTTGTTAGTCTTTTTCCCTGCCTTAAAAGATTATTTGCCTTTTTTTTTTTAAAAGATTGATTGATTTATTTGAAAGGCAAAGTTACAGAGAGGCAGAGAGAGAGAGAGAGATCCTTCATCTGCTGGTTCACTCCCCAAATGGCTGCAGTGGCTGGAGCTGGACTGATTGGAAGCTAGGAGCCAGGAGCTTCTTCCAGGTCTCCAACATGGGCGCAGGGGCCCCAAGCACTTGGGCCATCTTCCCACTGCTTTCCCAGGCCATGGCAGAGAGCTGGATCAGAAGTGGAGCAGCTGCCACTGCAGGTGGCACCTTTACCCTCTATGCCACAGCGCCAGCCCCACTTACCTACTTTTTAGTGTTATTCACCATAATTTATTTTATGTTAGGAATTTTTATCAGCTTTTAAAAATTTTTTCTTTTACTTTTTTTTCTTAAGGCATAATGTCAGTTGGTAATTTTTCAATTGGAATATTCATATACATTGACTCTTGGACTCAAAATTTGTTTTTTTTTTTAATCAGGATCTTTATTATACTTCTCGTTATATATGTCAGTTAGCAAAATCATACATACCTCTCTAGAATATTATTTCAGATTATAAAAAGACCTTTATCAAGTGTTAGTGAAAAAGTTAGAAAGGTGACTTCATTGTTGGCATTTTGCTCTAATAAACGTAATCAGTTTTGTAAGGTTCATCAAAAATGATGCTTCCCAGTTGTTAACTATTTAGAATGAAAATCATAGTATTACTGCATCAGGTGCAAAGGGGCTTAAATAGGAGGCACGAACTTGGACTGAGGACAATGAGATATTCGGAGTTTTGAAATGCATCTATAGAAACAAGAATAAACCCACCGTTAGACTTACTTGTGTCAGAGTGTTAAAAATATATAACTTGACAGCTAAAGAAATTGATAATTTCTAAGTGGAACTCTGGGTACTAATTCAAAAAGACTTTTATTATTTTTATGTATTTTTTGTTTTTTTCCTTAAGAGTTAATAAATGCAGTGTATAATAAGACTAGTGAACTTTGATGCTCATGACAGCTTCATCCAGGTTGGCTGCATTAGCAGTAGAAAGAAGTAAAGGGGCTTTTTTAAAAAAAGAAATCATCTGAAGGAGGAAGGGAGTATCTTTGTATTCATAGAATTGTATTTATGAACAGTATTGAAGCTGTGAAAAGTTAAAAATTTTAAAAATAAAAAAAATCAGGCCGGCGCCGCGGCTCACTAGGCTAATCCTCCGCTTTGCGGCACCGGCACACCAGGTTCTAGTCCCAGTTGGAGCACCGGATTCTGTCCCGGTTGCCCCTCTTCCAGGCCAGCTCTCTGCTGTGGCCAGGGAGTGCAGTGGAGGATGGCCCAAGTGCTTGGGCCCTGCACCCCATGGGAGACCAGGAGAAGCACCTGGCTCCTGTCTTCGGCCGGCCGCAGCGCGCCGGCCTCGGCGGCCATTGGAGGGTGAACCAACAGCAAAGGAAGACCTTTCTCTGTGTCTCTCTCTCCCACTGTCCACTCTGCCTGTCAAAAAATAAAAAATAAAAAATAAATCAACTATTAAAAAATTCTTTTAATTTTTCTTCCAGACTCAGTGTTCCTGAAAGTACTCCTTTCACAGCAGTGTTAAAGTTTGCAGCAGAAGAAGTAAGTAGGGAAATTGGAATAACCTTTATGTAATATTTACAATGTGTTTTAAAAATTTTTATTATTTGTATATGTTACTTCATGGGTTTATGGTATCAAAACGTTATAATTAAAATGAGTTGAGATTTAATTTCAAATATTTGAATAATAAGCAAGTTGACATTGTTTAAGCAATCATTGAAAAGTTTGTTTCTTGAAATTCAAAAGGTACCATTGATGAGTAAGTTATTTTTAAAAAGCAACATTATATCACACTATAGTCTACATGCTTCTGTTTTTTCCATTTTGATTCTGAAATTACTGTTTTTTGTTTTAATCTTTATCATACTTTTCACGTTTTCTGTATGAGTAATAACATTTGTTATTTTGAAATGTCCAGTTTTTAAAAGCATATTTGACTTTTTGGTTTCAAAAAATAAAATTTTTCATGGGCAGCATTGTGGTATAGTGGGTAAAGGGTATAAAGCTGCCTCCTACAACACTAGCTTCCCACGTGGGCATTAGTTCATGTTCTGGCTGCCTTGCTTCCAAACCAGCTCCCTGCTAATTCCCTAGGAAAAGTGATGGAGGACGGCCCAGCTGTTTGGGCTCCGGCCAACCATGTGGGAGACCCAGATGAAGCTCTTGCCTTTGGCCTGGCTCAGCCCTGCCATTGCAGCCGTATGGGAAGTGAACCAGTCGAAGATCTCTGTCTCTTCTCTCCCTCTCTAACTCAGACTTTCAAATAAATAAATAAAGCTTAAATTAAAAAAAAAGAAATAAAAAACTTTTCCATTCAAAATTACCAGAGCCTCCATAAAGCAAGTTATTATCATTGCACTTGGAAGACTAGCTTTATATGTAGAAATGGCACCAAAATGTAGTTTGGGAGACTTAGTGTTCCTGTTTTAGTTGTTTCATTAATTCACTATATTACATGATGTGGGGCAGATACTATAAATTCTCTCCCAAGTTCTTAATCTGTAAAATTGGAGTAGTTAATGCTTGCTCTTCTTGTATGATTAAGTGATTTTGTGTAAAAATAATTTTGGAGTGAAGTTGAAAGTGCTAGAAGTAGAATAACCCAAATTCAAATGCTTTGGTTCGGAATGTATAGAAAATTAATAGGTAAAGAAAAATAACTTTAATAAGTAAATGAGTATGTACTTACTTAAATAACTAAATGAGTAAAAATCCAGCTTAACCTGTAATCCTCTCCTCTAGATAAGTTTGTACATGTAGCCCATTGTTGGCACTACCATTATTTGTCATTTAATTCAGAATTAAACTGCAAAGTAGTAGAATTAGTTTTACTGAAAATTTTGATGTGTTCTTTATACAGAAAGAATCCATAAAGTGGGATGGGACACAAATCTGAGTTTGGCATCGTCACTCTTTTTTTAAGATTTATTCTTCCTAAAGATTGAATGACATAATAGGCAGGAGAGACAGAAAAGAGAGGAAAACTTTGTACTGCCCAAATGGCTACAACAGTTGGGGCTGGACCAGACTGAAGCACCCTGAAACTCAAGTCCGAGTCTTCCACATGGGTGGCAGGGGCCCAAGCACTTGAGCCAACTTCCACAGCTTTCCCAGGCATGTTATCAGGAAAGTAGATTGGAAGCAGAGAAGCTGGGACTCGAACTGGCTTTCTGATATGGAATGCCGGTATCACAAGCCATGACTTAACCAGGTGTACCACAACACTGGCCCCTGAGTATGGCATCATCACGTCTTTGGCTGCACGGATAATTTGCAAGAAATATTCTTGGTTTGGGACATAGCACTTCCACGATTCCAGATTTAAGAATTAGATCCATACAGATTATACTTAATATTTGTTACTGTGGTACATTTTTTGTTTTGGTTTATATTTGCATTGTTTTGGTCTTGGTCTTCTAATTAAAAGTAGAAGAAATTGAGACAGGTGTTTAACCAAATGGTTAAGATGCTGGTTGGGATGCCTGTATCCTATGTTGAAATGGTTGGGTTCAAATTTTTAGCTGCACTCTCAATTCCAGCTTCTTTCTGGTTAACTACTGGGAGGCAGTAGTTCATGGCTTAAGTGGTTGGGTCCTTATCACCTACATGGGAAACCCAGATTGAGTTACTGGTTTCTGGCATAAGTCTGGTCCAGCTCTGGATGTTGCGAATATTTAGGTGGTGAATCAGTGGATGGGGCGTCTGTCTTTGCTTGTCCATCTCTCTGCCTTTCAAATAAATTTCTTAAAAAGTAGAAGAAAATAGACATGCAGTAAAAAATAAACTTTACAAAATCACATATATTGATTAGGGTTTTAATGTAGCATGATGAATCATGAATTTTACACTTTTAGAGAGGTATGACTTCCAGGCCACAGAGACAGGGTCTTTCACAAGACAAAACTGAAATCTTTTGTATAAAAGTTAGCTTGAGAAACCAAGAGTCTGTATTTAAATTCCTTGTAAAATTCTCTTAAGAAATAATAGTGAAATTCCACAAGATGTGACTTACTTTAAGTAATGAATTTTCAAAACAGTAGACCTATTAACATCTTAAATTATAAGAATTATGGAAAATGGAGAAGGAAATAAATAGAAACTGAAAAACATAAATATACTTTCTGTCTAAGAGAAAACTTACTCGTGATAAAGGACATAATGATTAATTATGGTATTTTACATCATTAGTGATTCCTTCCTAAATTTCAGACTAACCAGTTGCTTCCATATTGTGCTGAAGGGAACTGTGAGCAGTTGTTTGGGTGTTTAAAGTAATCAAATGTATTACCACCACATAGATGTGAATAAGAAAGTACGTAACTTATCTTGAAATGGTTAAGATCCAATGGCAAGACTTCACTTGTAACTAAAAACTCTGGGATTCTGGGTTTGAAAGTCTGAGGTGGCTTATAATTAATGTAGGTGTTTGAGTAATACTTTACTGATATTACATTCCTTTTTTAAAAAAAAAGATTTATTTATCTGAAAGTCAAGAGTTACACAGAGGAGAGGCAGAGAGAGAGAGGTCTTCCATCCAAAGGTTCACTCCCCAGTCAGTTGCAACGGCCGGAGCTGGGCCGATCCAAGGAGCCAGGAGCTTCTTCGGGTCTCCCATGCAGGTGCAGGGGCCTAAGGACTTGGGCCATCTTCTACTGCTTTCCCAGGCCACAGCAGAGAACTGGATCGAAAGTGGAATTGCCGGGTATCGAACCGGTGCCTATATGGGATGCCGGCGCTTCAGACCAGGGCGTTAACCTGCTGCCATTACCTTTCTAAACTTAATTAGATTTTAAAGTTCTTTAAAATTTAAAAAAATTTTTAAGATATACTGATAGTAAAATTGTTTATTAGGTGCAGTATACTGCTTAACAAATGATTGTTTTATGTACAGATAAGTTTTTACTTAAAACTTGATTCTTCAGTTCATAGTTTAAATTAGGCTTTTAGCATTAAGAGATGGAGTGTGCCTTTTGTTACCAACAAGTTCTAGGCAACAATGCATTGAATCAAATAGCACCTTGTTACAACGTATCTGAAACAGATCAAAAGATTCTTTTATCACTGTTGGCTATGTGGCTGTCACATACTTGCGTAGTTGACACTGCCTGCTCCTAACTGAATTCAGTTGATATTTCCTAGTGACAGTAATACTGTATTGTAACCTTTTGAGATTTAAGTCATCAGATCATTTAAAGAGAATTTGATTGTTAGCCGAAAATCTTTTGTAGCACCTCCCATTAAATACAATAGAGCATCCATGTGGAATTTGTGTGGAATTTGCCACACAAAAACTTTTAGGTATTGTCTAAGCAATATATATTGCTTATTTTTTTTTTTATGCAAGAGAACTGTATCTGATAAAAGGGACATGTCTGTCTAAAAGAGTAGACATGGTTTGGCCACAGATTGTTAGTATTTTTCCCTTTGTACAATATGTAAAGTAAGGTGTATTTCATAATCAGTGATGTCCTAAATAAAATCAAATGCTTTGTTGAGAGTATAGTGTTCTTTAAAGGTAAAGCAAGTTAATAGTACTTTTTCAGATAGTGTCACTTAAAAGATAAGTCATATTTTTGAACTATAGAATTGATGCTAGTCATCTTGCTTAACTATGATTGTATGTATTTTTTCTTTTAGTTTAAAGTTCCTGCAGCAACAAGTGCAATTATTACCAATGGTAAGAATTCATTTTCAAACTATTCAACTATAAAAAAGAATGACAATGTACTATTTGCATCAATATGGATACAGCTGGAGGACATCTTGTTGAATGACATAAGTTGGACACAGAAAGACAGATACTTCATATTCTCCCTTATATGTGGGAGCCAAAATTAAAAAAGGAAAAAATCAAAAAGCAAATGCCTGTGTATCAGAATTGCTGCAAATATATTTTTGTCAAACTTTGTTTAAAAAACTATTTATTCAGAGCTACAGAAATTGTTTGAAAGAAAACACATTAATTAAAATTAACTTGAATACAAAAAGTTAAAAATATATGTCAGTATAAATGATAACACACAACAAATGTGAATAATCTGTCAGGATTTTTGTCCGTAATTATCTCTTTACGTTTCTTTGTGCTTTTGTCTTTTGTCTGTATCACTTGATGGCAGTTTGTTATTGAAAGCAGCTATTTATCAAGTTTTTAATACATAGGTAGTGTTGTGCTGGTAAATGCTTTAGGATACAGAAAGTTAAGCAGGAGTGTACCTTCCCATTTCTTTCCTGACAGAAACATGTTTTACAGGCTTGCAATAATGAGAATTTTATTCAGTTAGGTATGTGACAAAAAATCTGAGTATCTTTGAATATTGATAATAACTAAATACAGTGCAACTAGTCCTATGGAAAAATAATGCAATAATGAGATGAACAGTAAAGATTGCAGGAAAGATTGACCTGTTCTTCAGGCATATAAAGTAACATGGTGAATGGTGCATGTGCTTTTAAGTTGGACTAACAGCAGTGGATATAATGTGCAGTTGTGTGATGTCACTTAGATAGTTCAGAATTTCTTGTAAAATATTCTGCATGCTGTCACATTGAACTGTTTATTTAGAAATAAACTGGCTTGCTTTCCTGGTGAGTTTTAGGTTTGTAAATGAAAAACTCCTCAGAAAGTTTGAAACTTTTGAGTACCAGTGGAACCTGAACTAACTGACTTTGAGATCTCTCAGTCATACAGTTTTATACCTCAGAATAATATGGAAATCATCAAGAATATGCATGAGGGACTTTAGCCTTTTGGAAGAAATGACAAACATCTTCACAATATGTAGCAAAAAAAGAATGAAAAATATATCTTCCATACAACTTATTAGCGTCATTTTATTGACCAAAAATGCTCTTTGTCTAATTTGGCAGTGTGCCTGAATGCATAGTAACAGCACATTTCAGCAGACAAATGACTTACCCAGAAGATTCTCTTTCGTGTTTGGGGATTTAAATTGTTCGGCTTGTGCCTGTATACACAGCAGCACTGTTTTGGCAAATCTCTTCTTGTTACTATTAAACCATTTTAGCTATAGAAATAACTTAGATGATTTTACAACTTCTTTTCTAGATGGTATAGGAATAAATCCTGCACAGACTGCTGGTGAGTGTCTATTTGAAAACTCATGAAGGTGTGGGTGGGACTATATATGTCAATTGTTACTGAATATTTAATTCATTCTTGGAACCAGAAACTCAATCCAATTCCCCTACATGGATGACAGTTACACAATAATTTAACTACCACTTCTTCTCCCTGGAGACCTGGAGTCAGGAGTCACAGCTGGGTTTTGGACTTAGCTACTTCAATATGGAATTCAGGCATCCTAACCAGCATCTTAAGTGCTAAGCTGCCTGCTTGCTCCTTAAACTTTTTTGGTACTTTTATGTTTTTAAGTAAGCTCCTTGGCACTTTTGGTAGTTTTATATTTTTAAGTATGCTCCTTCGGGTTTTTAATTTAATTATAATATTTTGAAGTTACACATCAGCAGTAGTTATTTTTAGGTTACTATATACTAAAATACTTCTGGATTATAAAAAAAAATTATACTGTCCTTAGAGACCTTGAATGAAACAGCCTTACTAAAAGTGAAGAATGAGTCAAAATTATAAAATATTGTTTCTTAAAGTTTTAAGAGCATAATTTTTTTTTATTTAACTTGTTTTGGAAGTTGTGAGGCAATTTATTATATGGATGTCTTTTAAATGAGTATACAAAAGTTATGTTTTGTTATAGAAATTTATAGTTAAATTATGTTATTACTTTAAATTTTGCCTATTATGTGTTGTTTTTTTTTTGTTTTTTTGTTTTTTTGTTTTTTTTTTTTTTTGACAGGCAGAGTGGACAGTGAGAGAAAGAGAGAGAAAGGTCTTCCTTTTGCCATTGGTTCACCCTCCAATGGCTGCCACAGCCGGCGCATGATCCCATGGCAGTAGCCAGGTACTTCTCCTGGTCTCCCATGGGGTGCAGGGCCCAAGTATTTGGGCCATCCTCCACTGCACTTCCCTGGCCACAGCAGAGAGCTGGCCTGGAAGAGGGGCAAAACCGGGACAGAATCCAGCGCCCCGACCGGGACTAGAACCCGGTGTGCTGGCGCTTCAAGGCGGAGGATTAGCCTAGTGAGCTGCGGCGCTGGCCTATTATGTTACATTTAAAAATGGAAGTGTGCATATCCTAAGTTATAAAGAATATGTCAGCAAGCAGTTGACCTAGAATTGATCAGGGGATATTTTTGTCTCATGTGATAATTTAGATTTATTGTTTATTTCAGTCTTAGGAATTTCATTGTGCTTAAATTAATTCATGTTGTTACTTGCTGATTTTACTGATTTTCATGACTGTTCTTATTTAAAATTTTTAAACATTTGTTAAATTATGAGGATGTGATAGGAATATGAAGACTTCAAAAGCATGGATTTGGGTTCTAATGCTTGAGCTTTTCAATACTTGTTTACTGAATGCAGTTATTGCTAAAGGATTAAGTAACTTGTTCTTTTGGAGGTACCTAACTTTATGTTTTGTTTGTTTGTATAGGAAATGTTTTTCTAAAGCATGGTTCAGAACTCCGAATTATTCCTAGAGATCGTGTTGGAAGTTGTTAATGTCTGCCACTGGATCCATACCTGTCACAATAAATATTGATATGTTGTGTTGTTGTAAAATTGAAATCAGGCATTTAACATACTGTGAAAATACCAAGAGTCCATGAAAAATAATGAAAAGTGGTTTTTCTCTCCCTTGTTTACATGTTGATGTGAAGAGGGAATGCTTAGGAATTGAGGTTATGACTACTATAGGAGGTCATAGTCTGATTGTTGCCTGAAAGAACAAGCAGGTAGTTCATTTGAAGTAAATGGATTATCAAACTGGAACTGGAGGATTCTTCTGATAATTTTTTCTGAGAACATTTGGAAAATTAAATTTCGCTGATCTTAATGTTTGTGTTTGAGTTAAAAATATAAAAGGATTATGGATTATAAATGGCAGTTTGTTCCATAGCATCTGGTTTGCAGACTCAAATAATCTGAATCTTAAACGATTTGTAGTTCATGATGAAGGTGATAGACATCAGTGGATAAGTTAACTGTCTTAACGTCTTATGTAGGTTGTTTTTAAGTTTCAAAACTTCACCTGTCATATAAATTTCAATTTGATATCAAAGAACTAAAAAAATCTTTTAACACTTACGTTTGTTGATGTTCCACACCAAATAGTTTTATTATCCGCCTTTTGCAGGATGGGAATCAACAGTATAGAAGCTTCCTTTGCTGTGTTATGCATTCCTTTATCAATCTCTTTTAATACAGTTTCAAATAAAACTTATTGAGGATAGTGTTTCTAAATAGCATTCAGGACTAATGTTGCCCAAAAATCTGAAATCTACAACAATGTTAAAGGAAATGCTAATGAGTTACACTTAACCTAAGGCCTAACAAAGAAAACACTAAAATTAGTCACCCAACAGAATAAAGAGCCAGGAAAGGGAGAGTGGGGAAGCCCTCAGGCAAGGAGGAAAACAGCAAAGGTCAATAGTGCAGGGGAACAGCAAGCTGTCAGAAATGGCCAGTTGAGTAGAACAAACTCCAGGAGGTATGTAGGGAAGATCTGAAAGAGGATAGTTACCTGACAAAGACACACACAGAAGGCCATTAGAGAAAGCAGAGAAAGTGTGGGCCTTGTCAATGTACAGATTACAACATGTCCCTTAGGGCAATCCAAAGAATGATTTTATTTGTCCTTCCAGAGCGATTCAGAATCTGCAGATCTTGAAAGATGGAGGCTCCTAGTGATTCAGAATCTGCTGTATTCTAAATGGTGAACTTGCTGGGGAAGCATGTTCTTTGGAACTGGAAATATAGTAGGCTTCTAATAAATACTTGCTGAGTAATCCATAAATTAAGATCTATTTTTATCTTAGTAGGTCTCATTAGTTTCCTTCTCTCAGGCCCTTGGTTCTTTGAAAAAAACTAAAATGCAACAGAATCTTATGAATAGTGATGTGGATGGTTAAGATTAAAACTTTACCAAGTCTTGTTTGTAAACTCAACTGAACAGTAGGATTCTGAGTTACCAAAGGGAACTTTGCTGAGGTATACTACCAGTGTTAAAGGGAGTTTTTAGAAAATCTGATGCTCAAAGGTCCTTGTTCCTTATAAATCAAGAGTCAGTTAACCACAAATTTGTGAATACCCTTTCCCTGAAACTTTTAGTTTGAGTATTTTCCAATATATTTGTAGTGAAAAATCTACTTGTAATATTACATTAAATAAATATATAATGTCCTGTGCCATAAAATCATTTAGTTAATATTTTTGTTATTTGGCTTTGAAAATATGTGGTAAGCCATTAAAAGACATTTTATTAAACAACTCAGTATTTTGTTATTAAATACATATGATCTGTAAATTCTTTGTGTAGAAATTTTGAAGTATTCAGTTTAAATGCATTATTGGTCTATACTTAATATAAAATATGTTTTGTTATAAACCATCTTGTCTACTCTTATTTTATTATTAGAGTTCTTAAATAGCAAATTTCTTGAGCCAGTGTATAAGAAATGTGGTTATAAGGGGAGGGGAAATCAGAAAGCTTAGAAAAAGAAGGGATTGTAGTAATTGACAGAGCTGGTGGGTCTCCATCCTATGTGATTGTCAGTCACTACAGTGTAAAAAATATGGATTCTGGAAATTGCCCCTTCCTATTCGGGGTCATCAAGTGTGGAATGATGTATAAGGACATCTATGAAGTGCAGTTCTAGTGATTTCAGCCCTGCAGGCAGTTTGAGAATTAAAAAGGCCCAATGTTTTTCTGTTTGTAAAATAATAAAATGAGGTCTAAGAGATTAAAGTAAGTAAAGCAAGTTCTAGAATGTTAAACAGTGGATTTTCTACTCTGGTTCAATGGGAACTTGACTAAATGTGATGATGGCTAACAGTATTACTGGTAATAAAGCCACAATTTATATTTTGAGTCAGTTGTTAGGTGTTTTATTTCTTAGAATTACCTATTCAAAAGAAGCCTGTGGGAGGAAAATTTAGGCCTATTTAATCTTCTGTACCTCTAAATTAAGATATTAAAACTGTCTCCCAATTTTTTTAACCTAGGAATCTTGAACTTGTAAGTTAGAAGCATTGATAGAAGTTAACTGATACTTGTGTTTCAAGGCTATTTATTTGTAAAACATCTTTGTGTCAAATGTTTTGATAATTCCACCCATCTCATTCTTTACACCAATGCCAAGTACCTCCGTTTTATACAAGAGGCTTAAAGAGTTTAAAATTTGAAATGTGAAATGTGAACCTGTTCCTAGACTTTGGAACTCTGAACATCATACTGGGAGAGTTTTTCAGTATCTGTTTTCTGCAATATACTAGATAGATCTGTAATGAATTAAAAATTTAAAAATAAAAGTCTTAGTATGTGTATATTGATAATGAGTACAATGACATTTATTGGTTTGTTTTTAAAGATTAAATTACTTGAGGCAGAGTGACAAAGAAGCAAACAGGGAGAGAGATCTTCCATCTACTAGTTAACTCCCTGATGCCCACAACAGCCAGGGCTGGGCCTAGCCAAAGCCAGGATCCAGGTGTAAATATAAAATGCTGGAGTGGGCCAACAGCATGGCGTAGCAGGTTAACCACCACCTGCAGCACTGGAATCCCATATGGGCACTGGTGGGAATTGTGGCTGCTTTACTTCCAATCCAGCTCCCTGCTAATGGCCTGAGAAAATTAAAAGATGGCCCAAATGCTTGGGCCCCTGCCTCTTCTATGGGAGACCAAGAAGAAGCTCTTAGCTCCTGGTTTCAGCCTGGCCCAATCCTGGCCATTGCGACCATCTGAGAGTGTACCAACAGATCAAAGATTGAATCTCTCTTTCCTTCCCTCCCTCCCTCATTCTCTCCTTCTCCACCCCATGTAACTGACTTTCAAATAAGGAAATCTTTATATAGCATATATTTATGTATATATGAAATTCTGGGAGATTAAATGTAAACCAACCAGTGGCACTGGTTCTAGTTGCATAGTGTGGCTAATTGGAAATAGGGACTGTCCATCTGCATTCATCAGTTTCGTCAGCTTATTTTATACATAAATATATATAAAATGTATATTCATATAAAATGTATATATATATTCATGTTCATTTTATTAGAGACAGAGCCTTCATTCATTGGGTCACTCCCAAAATGCCATAACAGATAGGGCTGGGCAAGCCAATGCCAGTAACCTTGGATTTCATATGAGTTTCATATGAGTTTCACATGTGGATGGAGAGATTCAAGAGCTTGAGCTACTGTGTGCTGCCTCCCAGGATGCACATTAGCAGGGAGCTGGATTGGAAGTGGAGGAGCCAGGGCTTGAACCGGACATTTTTGTGGGCCTCCAAAGTTGTGATTTAAGTGCTATGTCAAATGCCTGTGCCATATGCCTTTTATGTATCTTGTAAATGCAACTACATGATTAGTTTCCTAGTAACCTACTTTTCCAACCAGATCAATGCCCATAGGCCCCTCTAATAGAGAAATTCTGGAGCCACCCTCTGTAAGTGCTGGAGATGGATAAATCATTATTTACACCAAGTAATTCCGCTATTCAAATATTCTTGAAAGATTCAATCTGATCTATTACTGACACCCTCCAGATTGCCTGTGTCAGATATCTGCTACTTGTTGTTTTTCTTTTCTCTTTTGTCATATCAAACCAACCACAAAATTAAAAATCTCATAGCTATCTCTGCTGCCCCAAACCCTCATCTTCTGTATACTATTACAATAAATGTAATCTTTCTATTTCCTTTTTTATACTGTCATTCTAATGAGTTTTTTGATGTGAGAAAGTGATCATGTAGTTCCAGTAGTCAAAGTCTCCCTGATTAAAAATCTTTGCTTTTTGTAACGTACAAGGCTCTACAACCTTGTCAGATGATTGGTACTCATCTTTAATAGCACTTAGCTTCAATTTATCCAGCATTTGCCCTGAACTACAAATAGCATTTGGTATTTCTGATGTGCATATTCTTATATGCATGCCTGTATTTCCTCAGGCATGAAAACCTGGGACTTATATTTAATGTCATTAATCAGTTCCTCATTCCTCCCAGGCAGAGTCAGATATTTAACTGTCTAAGCAAACATTACGTTTTGTACCTTTCTCTATGATAACAATGATTAAATACAGAATTCAAATTATAAATTTTATGAAAGTTTAAGATCATGACTTGAGACTGGGCTTCCAAATTGTCCTATCCATAATAAATAGTATGTACTTTATAACTGAAAGCCTACATAAGGGAAAGAATACTTTGAAAATTAGAATAGCTTGTGTCCCATACACAGCAAAGCAACTTCATTTTGTAGCTGGAAATTTCTGTCTCAGCAATGAACTAAACTTTTTTTGAAAAGTGAAAAAATCCCATTTTAATAAATATTATTAGCTGTGTACCACGTAGTAGTAAAACTAGAGATTAAGTACAATTAAGACTAATTCCATTTTGTTAGACTCCCTGAAATGACACACTTCAGAAACAGCAAAGTTACCCAGTGGGTTAGTCCCAGATGTGGAAACGTATATCCAGCCCTTTTTATTTATGGGTGAGGTACAGATTGCCAGGGACTTTGCATACACTGTTCAGTCTCTTCGCAAAGTGGCAGTGTCAATATCCTTACTGTGAGGGACGCTGAGACTTAGTTTCATGTGTCCATGCTTACATGATTAGCTCCTACATCATTGTGATTTTAAATCTATATTGTTACTTCTTTGCCATCATTTTTTCCTGGAATCATATTGAAATATTTTTTAAAAATAAAATGCTACTGGAAGTGGCCACATAGATTACTATTGAGTATTTCTGTGATCTCACTTTGCTTGAAAAAAATTTAACAGTCAGCAATCTACATACACATTTACACATATGTGCTCCCTGCCAGTAAATATGAACATCTGTAGCAACACAGGGATTTGACAGGCAGGTTTATGGCTGTATTATCTGCTTTGCTATATAGAGGGTATTTTAATTTTGTCACTGGATGCAAAACACTGGCCAAGTTTGGCAGACAATTGAGAGTCAGTTTTTGGCATAAATCTCTGATTTTCTGGCAAAACTCGTTAGCAATGTAAAAGCTGTTATTGAGAGCATATTGTGATGATACATCATGTCAATATTTGTTTGGCTGAGTTAACACTTAGATTTAATAAATTAATTCTTAAATATACAATTTACAACTGATGAGCTACTTTAGAAATTAATTGTGTAGATTTTAGTGTCAGTACCACAAACATTTTGACAAGTCTTCAGTGGGAATGCTAGCCTCTCTGGTTTTTTAAATAAAAGTATGGACAGATTGGGACCCTTTAAAAATTATCCTTAGATCTGTACATTATATAAGAAAAAGTTCTAAGGGAATGAGTAAGTCATAGAAGTAAATTACCAAAATGATTTTAGAGAGGGCCACAGTGTGTTCGTGAATCTGGACTACAGAAAGATCAATTTTATTTTTCAAAGCAATGTGAAATGAAGGCTTCAGAGCCTGTGGGCACTGAGATCTGGTGAATCGTTATCAAGCCCATATACCAATCAACTAAATCTTTAATTTTCATAATCCTGCTGTTTGGATCAGAGAAATAAACAAAAGCAGAGGAATCCTTGAAACAGAGATTGCTAAGTTTGTTTATTGTTGCTTCCCTATATGGAATCAATAATGTAAAAATTTTAACTCAGTTTTTCAATTTATCCAACACCTTGTGACCTATGAATAGATAATATCTGTATTTCTTACGACCTTGTGTTTTGAAAGAGATTCTGTAAAATATATCTTCGAATTATTTCACAGTAAGATTTTATTTTTGAAATCATTTTTTGCTGCATACAATAACAAAATTCCAATTTATTATTCCTTACCTTCTTTCATTACCCACCTTCCATCCCCATTCCCACTCACACCAAATTTAAAAAAAAAAAAAAATAGTTCTTACTCTGAAAAGTTGTAAACCCTTTGAAGATTTTCCTGAAACACGTCAGCTTTGCCCCATTTTTGAAGCAGTCTTTGCTATTGACCAAGTCAGTGTCTGTTTCTGTCATCTCACCTCATCCTCACTCTGTCTAGAGAATCTTTACATCGACTTTTTGAGTGATTTTTTTTTTTTAGTCCTAACTGAATGCCTTTTCGGATTCCAAACAGCCCCAACATCATCTATTCTACTATTTAATAGGAAATTTAAATGGACGCTTCCAAGCATAAGGACTGAAGAGCATCCTAGAATAGAAAAGGATTTTTTTCCATTTTGTCAAACACAACTGGGCTGGAATAAACTGATAATTAGTAGATCCTTCCTCCAGATACATTTATAGCTGTGGAGCAGTTGCCAGAATTTCATGTGACAATGAAATAAATACATAGGTGAGTTTCACTTCATTTTGTAGCTGGAAATTTCTGTCTCAGCAATGAACTAAACTTTTTTTGAAAAGTGAAAAAATCCCATTTTAATAAATATTATTAGCTGTGTACCACGTAGTAGTAAAACTAGAGATTAAGTACAATTAAGACTTAAAATGTACATTTTAATATCTTAAAATGATTTATAATTTCCTTTTGAGGGTTAAATAGTGCCAAACAAATGGGACAGATGATGAGTGCTGCAGCAACTCAAAGAATTATGGAGGGCTGAGTCTCTTGAAGACGAGTTTGCAATGGGATGACAATGAGCAGGAGCTTGAAGGGAAGACACGTGGGAAGACATTCATGAATTTAATCAGTAGGCATATTTTGAGCACTTCCTATAAGCCAGATCCTGTCTAGTCATCTGATAGAGCAGTGGACAAAAACATTTTTCTACCTTCATGAAGTTTACAAAATACTGGGGAGACAGACAGTGACCGAGTAAGAAAATACAATGTCCAGTGTCAGTGATTTAAAGCAAAAAAGGTCAAAGCACCATTTTAGTTACAGTGATAAGGAATAGATGTGACTTTATTCATTTATTTATTTATTTGCCTTTTCATTCTATTTTATCATTTTGGTTTTTAAATTAGTTTTTAACATTTTCAATATAGTTTGTAGATAGAATTCTTTTTTTTTTTTTTTTGACAGGCAGAGTGGACAGTGAGAGAGAGACAGAGAAAAAGGTCTTCCTTTTGCTGTTGGTTCACCCTCCAATGGCCGCTGCGGCCGGCGCGCTGCAGCTGCCCACCGCGCTGATCCCATGGCAGAAGCCAGGTGCTTATCCTGGTTTCCCGCGGGGTGCAGGGCCCAAGCACTTGGGCCATCCTCCACTGCCCTCCCTGGCCACAGCAGAGAGCTGGCCTGGAAGAGGCGCAACCGGGACAGAATCCGGCGCCCCGACCGGGACTAGAACCCGGTGTGCCGGCGCCGCAAGGCAGAGGATTAGCCTAGTGAGCCGCAGCGCCAGCTTGTAGATAGAATTCTAAGAATATAATGATATTTTCTTCCTCTCTTCCCTCTCTCCCTCCCATTTTCTCTTCATTCCCACCTTTCAAGGAGTGCCCTAATGCAATTATGTAGGAGAGCAGTGTTCAGATATTAGGGGGAGAAAACGTAAACTGCTTTATAGGAAAACTCCAGTTTGTGGATGGGATTTGATCCTGATAAACCCTTCTTAAGTTGAAAATACTGTTATGTCAAAAATGCATCGAATAGACCTAATCTATCCAAAATCCTAGATAGCAACACTGTACACCTTAGAATATCAGTTGTTGACCATCACAGTCAATCTTACTGGGATGCTGTTTATCCTGCTGCTGTTTGGCATGGGGAGAGGGGATCAAATCACATATCACTAGCCTGGGAATAGATCAAATTCAACATTCCAAATATGGTTTCTACAAATGTGTATTGCTTCTTCACCAGCATAAAGTTGGGAACTCTTGTATAATCCAAATGAACCCTACCTCTAGGCTCCTGCAGTGCCATTTTGTGTGGTTGTCCACACAGTGCTGAGAAAGTTCCAGGGTGAGGAATGTGAAAGGAGACAGTGGACCTAAAATTTAGTTGGAGAGAGAAATTAATTTAGAGATAATGTAGAGATAACCCCAATGGCCAGCTCTGTAGGAACAAAACTCAAGTTCAGGAGACCAGTCCCTGTCTTAGGGATATCTTAACTGCATTCCTGCAGATAGAAATTACTAACTATTGTATTATTCATTGTATTATTCATTTTGCGAACATTGAGAATCTTCTATTTCACCTCAAGTTTCCCCCCAATGAGATTTTATCGACCATTCACACAGTCTTACTCATGGATCAAAAACAATGCCATCAGGGATAAATTTCTGCATACAGGATGAGACACTGATTAAGATACCTGAATCCCTTATCAGAGTGCCTGTTGTCAGCTCTTTTCCTGATTCCGACTTCCTGATAATGTACACCCTGGGAAGCAGGAGGTGAGGCTCAAGTACTTGGGTGCCTGCCACACATGTGAGAGATCTGGGTTGAATTCCTGGCTCCTATCTCTGGCCTGATCCAGACTCTGATGTTGCAGGCGTTTGGTTAATAAACCATTAGATGGGAGATTTCTCTCTTCCTCCCTCCTCGTCCCGCCCCCCTCAATCCCTCTCTCCCTTCTTATCTCTCAATTAACTTAAAAATAAAATTGTCTCATAAAATTCAATTTCACAATATTTAATGACATCTTTTGACATTTATTTTATTGAATTGAAAGGCAGAGAGGGAACTAGAGACAGACCGGTATCTCCCATTAACTGATTCACTCCCCAAATGCAATAGCCAGGTTTGGACCAGGCTGAAGCCAGAGCCTAGAACTAATTCATATCTCCCACATGGGTGGCAGAACCCAACTACTTGGGTCAGTACCTGCTGCCTCCCAGGATATGCGTTAGCAGGAAACTGGCTCAAAATTGGAGCCAGGACTCAAACCAGGTATTCTGATATGGTATGTGCATATCCCAAGCTGGGTCTTAACCACTGCCCCAAATACCAGACCAGCCCCAATCATATCCTTTCTTTTAAAAAGTATATTTATTTATTTTCATCTATCTGAAAGACAGAGGGATGGGAGGCAGAAAATCTTCCATCTGTTTTGTTCATTCCCCAAATTCTAGCAACATGCAGGACTGGGCCAGACTGAAGCCAGGAGCCTAGAATTCCATCTGCATCTCCCAGATGAGTATTGGGAACCAAAGCACCTGAATCATCATCTAGTGTCTCCTAGAATACGCTAGCAGGAAGCTGGATTAGAAATGGATGAGACTTGAATGCACTCCAACATGGATGCAGACATCCCAAATGACAGCTTAACCCCGTGTACCACAACACCAGCCCCAAATCACATGAGTTTTGACCAAAGTCAACTTATATTTGGCTTGTCACCAGCCAGTTAATCTTTAGGCATTTAGATTTCTTGATATGGAAGTCAGACATTTGTCACTGGATCCATTAGGTTTCCTGAGTAGTCCTGAAACTCTACTCACCTGGCTGAGGTGAAAGACCTCCCATAGCTTTTTTGTTTTTGGTGGTGAGGGTAGAGTGAGATCCTTACAATAGTTCTCCTGAAAGATTCTTCCATCCTTGATCCAATTTTTATCAATTCAGTCATATATCTTGTTTTAGAGTATTTCTTTTAAAAATGTGCAGATTGGTTGAATACTTTTGGATTAGTGTCTTGCCAAAATTTCCATGTTGACATTTGCTTATATTTTAAATGTGTCATCTCATTTAATCTTCACAAAGAAGCCTAATCAAGATATGAGTGTGTGTGTGTGTGTGTGTGTGTGGTTTAATATATGAGATAACTGAGAGTCATGATAAGTAATCTGACTCTTATCTCTGAACTAATAATAGATACCACAAGGATAGCTTTTAAAGATGTATTTGTTTATTTATTTGAAAGGCAGAGTGACAAAGAGAATGAGTCTTCCATCTGCTGGCATACTGCCCAAAGGGCTGCCACAGCTGGGACTGACACATGCTGAAACTAGAAACCAGGAACTCCATCAGGGGCTCACCCAGGAGTGGCAGGAACTCAAGTACTTGAACCATCATCTGCTGCCTTCCTAGATGCATTAGCAGGGAGCTGCATCTGAAGCTAAGAGCCAGAACTCGAACTGGTGCCCCAGTATTGGATGTAGGTATCCCAAGTGGCAGTTCAACCCATCATTACCACAATGTCTGCCCCATGCCATGAGGATTTAACCTGTTTCTCTAATATCAAAGTCATGTTTTCTACCATCCTCCCAGCACATGCAGGACAAAGGCAGGGAAGCAAAGGACAATCCCAGCAAAAAAATCCTTAGCAACCAGTGAGCATGACCTATGACATTACTGGAAAAAGTAGAAAAACTGAAAACATTTATCTTTGCAGCAAAATAATAATAATAATAATAATGTTCACCAGTCCTTAGCTCTTTATTGACATATCTCCACTGCTTCTGAATATTAGATTAATTGATCTTATTTATCTATCTATCTATTGCAGGTGTGTAAGCCAGAGAAAAACAAACTAAACAATCCCTTTGGCACCTTCTTGAATTAGCACAGAGGTATACTTACTTTTGCCAGACCTAACTACCAATTTTCATTCAGTCATTCAATAAACGAAGCTCCTGTTGTGTGTGCCAACCATTGTGCACTGGTTAGCTTTCCTTGCACCCTCAAATTTTCAGGAGGTGGATTTCATGACAAAGAAAACATGTACAGTTGGGTTCCTACACACAAAGTATCTCTGTGGATGTAGAGGACTTCAGAATAATGTCGTGATAGTAGAGTATTGAAAAGACGGAGGCTACATTCTGAGGTGGATTTGCTTGGACTCAGAAAGAACCCTGTTGGGGTCCACTTTGGCCCTACTCTGAAGCCACCATCAAAGTGGTTTTCTGTTTAGGAAAATAACTACTGGGAGCCAAACGCTGGGGAAATTCTAAAGCTTCTGCCACTGCTAGTGAATAAACTGACTCACTGTGACCTGAGAGGCTGCTCGCCTCATTTCTGGAGTCCCATGGGCTCCTTGTGGTCTTTGTTATTAATGTAACTACCTTTTAAGTTTTCATTCCAAGGACTTTATAAAGATGAAAAGCTGATCCAATTGTTTATTCGTTTTTCAAGTAATGCAATTTCTTTACATTCTATTGTGTTCTTTTTTGAAGTACAGTAATGACAGTTTCTATTGGAAGTATTTTTGGGGGTGAGCTCTACTACCATTTATGTTAGCTTTCAATTATTGTGCCTATTTAAGTCACCTATTTTAGAGTTAACTGAATCTTCTTATTAAGTGGTGCTTCTCCTGATTATGAACTACATGACATGCACCCAACTAGTTTCTAGTTTCGTAAGATGCACTCAGGGTTTTATTAGTGGATTATAAGGACATTTGCTATCTCCACTTTTAGTTGTGGGAGAGAACATTTTCACAGGTAGGCCTATAGGGAAAGCAATAGAAGTGCCAGACAGGGATTTCCGGGCCCACACATACAGTCACACACACACACACACACACACACACACATGTGCATAAGAAGGTACTTCAAAAATTCGAGGAACATGGAATATTTTAAAAACCTTGTGTTGGTGCAAAAAAATAAAAACCCAAGCATATGTAGAATCTTCATAAGGTTCATGGAAATAGATATGAAAAAACTGAACAAGTATTTTAAAACAATCTCACTGCGTAGAATATTCATGGTATCCTGCTTAGTTCAAAACCCAGCTCCCTCTGTTTGGCTCTCCCTTCCTACCTCCTTATTCATCTTGACCTACTCTCTTGCCCTTCCATATATCCTAAAGCCAAGGAGAACGTCAGCGGGCATGAATGGCAGCCTCTATGGCTTCACTCCTGTTCCTTCATGGTAGCTCCATCAACCTATTTGAAGTCTTTGTTCTTTGATTCAGGCATTTTTTCACTGAGGATACAAAGATGAGTTAGACCTGATCCTTGTCCTTAGGAGTTACAAGCCTGTGCTTCTGAGGTTTGCAGGCAGGGCAGGCTGGCAACAGTTTCCAACAGCTTCAGCCATCTTTCTCAGATCTCACTGGATGTTCCCATCCCTTGCTTGAGGCCCTACAAGCCCTCATTATGGCTTTGTCCTCAAAAAGTTTCAGCTTTCATTGAATAATTCAAATGGTTTCTAGTAGAAAGCAGAAGGTGAGGCCAAGGTCATTGACTCTAAGATGAGAAGCTGTAAGTAAAACAAAATGACAAACCTAGGAAGTGATGTCATAACAGAGAAAAAGGGCAAAAACAGAACATAATTATTCTTAAGTGTTTAAATTTTAACTGAAAAGTGATCCCTGTTAGGAATTTGGAAAACATTATGCTGAGTGAAATAAGCCAATCCCAAAGGGACAAATACCACTTGTTCTCCCTGATAGGTGACAACTAACTGAGCACCAAAAAGGAAACCTGTTAAAGTGAAATGAACACTATGAGAAACAGTGACTTGATCAGCCCTCACCCTGACTGTTGATGAGCAACTTGATATGTTATACTTCTTAGTATTTTTTTTGTTTGTTCTACTTAATACTTTTGGTTGAATACTGTAATCAATACACAATTCTTCTTAAGTGCTGAAACTTAACTGAAAAGTGATCACTGTTAAATATAAGAGTGGGAATAAGAGAGGGAAGAGATGTGCAATTCAGGACATGCTCAAGCTGACTTACCTCAAACGGTAGAGTTAGAAACATACCAGGGGATTCCAATTCAATCCCATCAAGGTGGCATGTACCAATGCCATCTCACTAGTCCCAGTGATCAATTTCTGTTCACAATTGATCATAATGATAGGCCTAAGAACCAAAGGGATCACATGAACAAGAATAGTGTCTGCAAATACTAGCTGATAGAATCAAAAAGGGAGAGAATGATCCAACATGGGAAGTGAGATACACAGCAGACCCATAGAATGGCAAATGTCCTAACAGCACTCTGGCCTCATAATCAGACCTTAAGGCATGCGGATCCAGCTGAAATGCCCATGAGAGTATTTCAGGCATGGAAAGCCAAGACACTCTGGGGGAAAAAAAAACCTAAATGAAAGATCTCCACGAGTGAGATCCCATTGGAAAGAATGGGTCATCAAAGAAGGAGGTACCTTTCTCTGAAGGGAGGAGAGAACTTCCACTTTGACCATGGCCTTGTCTAAAAATGATCAGAGTCAGTGAACTCAGGGGGCTTCCATAGCCTTGGCAACTCATGACAAGAGCCTAGGGTGATTACTGAGGCCATAAACAAGAGTGTCAATTTGTTAAGTCAACAACAGGAGTCACTGTGCACTTACTCCTCATGTAGGATCTTTGTCCTTAGTGTGCTGTACATTGAGATTTAATGCTATAACTAGTACTCAAACGGTATTTTTCACTTTATGTTTCTGTGTGGGAGCAAACTGTTGAAATATTTACTTAATGTATGCTAAACTGATCTTCTGTATATAAAGAGAAAAGAAAATGAATCTTGATGTGAATGGAAGGGGAGAGGGAGTGGGAAAGGGGAGGGTTGTGGGTGGGAGGGACGTTATGGGGGGCAAGCCATTGTAATCCATAAGCTGTACTTTGGAAATTTATATTCATTAAATAAAAGTTTTAAAAAAATAAAAAAAAAAGAATTTATAATTTAGGAATTAAGATGGAACTAAACCTGGAGGATGGGCCGGGAATCAGTAATCCCACAAATGACACAGGGGTCATTTAATTTGACAAAGCTGTTGTCCCACCAAGAAGCAGGAGGAAATCTGAAGTCTAGGACCTAATGTGTTCTATGCCTCCTGGTGGGAACTAAAGAACCCCATTAGGTAGATGCTTAAGTAGGTTGCATAGAAGATAGTTTAGTGCCATCAAGCACATATACAGTTGCTGGTATAATAAGTACCCTTTGTGGACAGTGAGTTGAAAAACAGTTTTTAAATTAATTTTTCAAGTAAAATTTCTCTTGTAGTAAATATTTGTATTGACGAAGTTAATATCAATGAATAGTATAATAGCTGAAGAAATGAAGGTCAATTAAGTGTAAGCCTGTGCATTGGTTTGTGAAGGCTACTGTTACAAAATGCCAGAAACTGGGTGACTTAAACAACATAAATTTATTGTCTCACAGTTCTGGAGGCTAGAAATTCAAAACTGACAGCCAAGGCTGGCTCTTCTGATGGCTGTGAAGGAAAGTTCTATTGCAGGCCTCTCTCTTTGGTCAGCTTCTCCATGTCTCTACATTATCCTTCCTCTGTGTCTGTCTCTGTGGCCAGATTTCCCCCTTTTGTAATGTAGTGAATGCATCTTTCTTTCCTTTCATATTCTGATGATGAACAAAAGCTAATGCTGAGCCTGGGACTAATTATGGTGTCTGTTTAGAAAGATAAATGATGCTTGCTTGTGAATTTCAGGATCAGACTTTGAGAAAGCCAGATGAATTTGCAGAGTAATCAGGCCCTCCCTGGTCAGTGTGACCAGAGGCTTGAATGTTATTACAACAGTGTTTAAAGGGGTGTGAATTACTGTGGGCATGATAAGGACAGACTCTAGCTGGGTGTACCTTATCCTGGTTAATGAAGTGCCAGAATCTCTCAACACAGTACTTAGCCTCTTTCAGATCATAAATAACATTTTGTAATTGATTAGCTGTGCAGAACATCCTGCTATGTCCTTCTCATGATGAAGCAAAGCCATCAGCAGGTTCCTCAAGGCAGTGCAGTGACATCCAAGACTGATAAGACACCCTTTAGGCAGACCCACCACGAGCTTCAGCACCTGACTGTCTAATGCAGAATTGCCTCCAGTCAAGTCCTCAGTAGCCCAACCTCCTGTTTGCACTCCTTAAAAGCCTCACTTAGGTGGACAGTGATTCTTGTGAGCCCTATTCTGCTACTCTCCTCGTCCACTGAAGAGTTAAACTTTCTATTTCCTTATCCTCAAACCTTGCACTTGTTACTCTGATTCAGCAGCACTGACATGGATCAGACTTTTGGTAGCACTTTTGTAAGGACACCAATCATCTTGTATCACATGGTCCACCCAAATGACCTTATTTTATTACCTTTATAAGGACTCTGTCTCCAAATAGAGGTTACCTTTTAAAGTACTGGGGTTTAGGACTCCAACATACTTGTGTATGTATGGAGGGGAAAAATAATCCAACCTTTGAAAACCTACTCATTTTTTTTAATTAATGGTAGCTCTCCAAATAAGGCCATTGGTTAAATACATAAATAACAAAATATATCCTAAAACCTTTCTCACATGTGATTACAACTCACAATTCTAATGAAAAATTTGTGAACAAATTTTGAAACTCAGTTGAATGAATTGAAATAAATAGAATAGAAAATGAAATGTTATTAATAACCAAATTGCACTTCAGCCTCTCACAATAATCCATTGTAAAGCACTGTTATATAGCAAGTAATACACTGGATTTTTGCTTTTCTTTAGGTCCCCTCCTGGGAACTGTGAAGAGCAGAGCTATACACTAAAAGTAGAGAGCCTACATGACTTAATAAAGATCCAACGGGCTCTGTTGAACATGCAGCAACCCCTTTAATACAAAAAAAAAAAAAAAGTGTAGGCATATAAAGTATCCTCTAAGGGAACAAGCTGTAAGCAGGAAGAAGCTATTAACGTGGAGGCTTCATATTAAATGGGAAACTGAAGTAGAAGAAATTATTTCTATTTGTTGAAGAGAACTCAAAATAGAATACTTAAAAATATGCCTCTCAATGCTTTCTCTTAAGTAAAATTGGAAAAAATGATAGACCATATAGAAAAACGGAACATGATATCAAAGTAATCACTTTCTTCCTCTTACCAGATTCAAGGCACAGAATAATTGCATCTTTGTTATAAGTGTTCTAAATAAACCACTCTCAGGTGGCACCCTTCAGAGCAGTCCTGCTAGGAGTCATCTGCTGAGCCTCAACACTGTAATTTTTTCCAGTCACTCTGAGCGAGAATGCGCTCTTTCCTAATGTCCAAACTTGATAATTAGATGTGTTTAGTTAGAGTTAAAAATAAGATCAGTGGAAAGTTGTTCAGGTGCAAATGGTTAACCAAAAGTGATTGCAGAAACAGAGGGCTTCAAAAAGCAAATTCAGGGGCCAGCGCTGTGACTTAGCGGGTTAAAACTGCTTCCTGCAGCACCGGCACCCCACATTGGTGCCGATTTTAGTCCCAGCTTCTCCACTTCTGATCCAACTCCCTTCTGGTGTGCCTGAGAAAGCAGTGGAGCGTAGTCCAACTGCTTAAGCCACTTGCACTCACATAGGAGACCAAGATAAAGCTCCTGGCCCCTGGCTCCTGGTTTCAGCTTGGTCCAGTCCTGGATGTTGCAGCCATTTGGGAGTGAACCAGCGGAAGGACGATCTCTTTGTCTCTCCCTCTATCTTTCTGTAACTCTGCGTTTCAAATAAATAAATAAGTATCTTATTTTTAAAAAAGCAAACTCATGTTTTTTGGTGTAAGTCATATGTTCTAGAAACTTTTCTAAGTGCTTCATTCAGCATACCTCTTTATTTTCCCCTAATAATCCATTAATCCCCCCATTTTATAGATTTGGGAATGATGAAATGACTTACTCAGCATAGAAGCAGAAGTAGAAGTAGGATTGAAACTCATATTGGTTTGACTCCAGTGCTTACATTGCTCTACTCAGCTCCTGGAACTGAGTATAGGGAGGGAAGGCTCAGAGAATGCCAAATCAGTTTCTTAGCTTTTGATCAGATAAGTTCACAGGTTATGATGCGATTGCAAAATACTATAGGTTAGGTAGCTTCGCCATCACATATTTACTCTCACTGCTCTAGAGAAGTCCAAGATGAAGGTTTGCATTCAGTGAGGACCCACGCTCTAGTTTGCACTGACTCCTTGCTATGTGTTCTCTCACAATAGAAAGCGGAGAGATTGAGAGCAAGCTGGCATTTCTCTTCTTACAGGACACTAATTGCTCTCATGAGAGCTCTACCCTCTTGCGCTAATTGTCTTCCAATGGTCTTACTTCCAACCCGTGCATAGTTATTTCATAATATGCATTTTCATGAAGTTTTTGAAGACATCTTCTCACATGCATGAACTTCAAAAATTTTTGGCAACAAAATGAATCTGTTAATTCTGGTTTCCATGAGATTTGTTAAGTCTACTATCTTGGGTTGGAAGCCAGTCAAAACATGAAATCCATTTATATTTATACATATAGCCTAAAGTTAATTTTATACAATATTTTAAATAATTTTATGTCTGAAAAGTTTTATGGTGTGGAATTTCCCACTTGTGGCATCCCATCAGCACTCAATACATGAAATATTTTGGAAATTTTGGATTGGAGTTGCTGAACCTGAAAAGTATGGATATGCTAGACAAAGGGATGGTTCATAGTCAGATGAGGTAGAATGGGATAGAACAAGACTTCATCACAGTACTCAGAAAAACATGCAATTTACATCTTGTAAGATGTACATATTTGGACCTTTCCATTTAATATCTTTAGGCCATGGTTAACCAGGAGTAACTAAAACTATGGAAAGTAAAACCATAGGAAAGCAGTGATTATGGTATAAAACCTCAAAAATGGTACCCAGATAAGAGAGACTGGCGAAGTCCCCTAAAAGGATGGACCAAATCTGGAGCTTCATTTTTGAGTCAAGGAGTGACAGAAAATGAGGCTGGAATGCAGGTAGATGTAGATCAAACTCCATCTTGTAGGCAGTAGGTTTTAAGCAAGTGATGAGCTGGTCAAGTGAGTGTTAAAGTCACTTTGACACCTGAGTGAAGACAATATGACAGTGAGATTTACAACAGGGAAAACTGCTTGGAGAACTGTGATAGCACAGAACAAGAGCTGTTCATAACCACAGTCACTGTTTTGTCTGCACTGCTATTAACAAAATATCATAGACTGGGTAATTTATAAAGTACATAAATTTGTTTCTCACACTTTGGGAAGATGAGAATTCCAAGACCCAGACTGGCATTTAGGTCTGATGAGGGTGAATTTCTGCTTCTTATGCTGAGATAAATGCTGGGTTCAATTCAGTTTCAGTGTTGCTTTTGATTATTTATGCTACCTAACTTCTGTTAATATAATCCATCACTGTATAAATAAGGGAACTGAAAAGGTCAGCAAATGTCAGAAAAGAAGCCATCCATATTTTTTCTGAGATAATCGTTGCTTATTTCTAAACATGAAATGAATATTTTATTATAAACCTAGATAGTATGTAATTTTTTTCTTATTTTGATAGAGACTCCCATGGTATTATTTTGCCTGGAACAAGCTTTGGTTTTATTATTTCTTAATCTGCAAACTCGCCAAGCTGGGTGCTTGGTTCACATGGTTGGAAATTCTATGGAAATCAATGGGGTGTAGAATGATTAGCTAACAACTGAGCTTGGCCTGTGTTCCTGTGTGATTAGCACGGCAGGAGGCCAGGCAGAACAAACTGCTGTATTTGTGTGAACCATGCCTCCAAAACATGAATTTCAAAGGGTCCCTGTGAGGGAAATGATGACCCTAACGAATTTGTCTGGTCCTCTGTTTCCACCTTATTCTGCCAAGTAGCCTTTTCTGTAGACAGGAGAGACATCTGTAAAAAGAGAATATAAAGGGTAGACTGCTGTTTAGGACCCTTGCATCCACATCAGAGTGCCTGGGATCAAGTTCCCACTCTACTTCTGATTCCCATTTCATGCAATATACAGCCTGGGAGGCAGCAAGTGCTGACTCAGATACCAGGTCCTTGCCACCAACATGGGAGCCCTCAGCATGGGTGTCATTCTCCTAACTTCAGCCTGGCCCTGACTCGGCTGTTTATGGCATTTGGCACATTGTGTTCGTATGTGTGTGCTCTGTATGTTGTGTCAGTCTGTGTGGTGTATTTAGTATGTCTATAAGTCTCTGTGTTTATAGTCAGGAGAAAAATTAACATTAGAAGGGAAATCAATAACAATGCAGGCTGCCCTTGCCACCCAAGGAAGTCACAAAGCTGGCCAACATCTCAAGCCTTAGAATATTTTTCGTAGTTAGCTATTGATGCACCTGCATCCCCAGTGTATTGTGTGTGAGAAAACACTAGTCTGTGTATGCTCATCTATGCCTAGTGTGGTGTGCTTGGCACATAGGAAGATATCAATATTTACTAAATTGTTGGGATCAAATCAGTCTCAGTTTTTACAAATTTTCTTAGGGGTACAGGGATAGTAAAGAATAAAAGTAAACGATTGGAAAAGATGCAAGAAATGTGCCCTCTTACACAGGACAGGGGACAATGTGAAATGACGCAATCTTTCTGGGTACCTACTGGGCAAAATAATTGAAAGTTGTAGATTCCTTCTTTTACTCAGTATCTCCATTGTGATCAATAGAAGCAATATGACAGGGCCAAATGGTTTTTGTACTTGTATAGTCATTGCACATTATTTACAAAAACAAAAGAAGGAAACAAAAAGGAAATAACCCAAATGTTTGATAATAGAGCCTTCATTATAAAGTGTGTTATACGAGATGATAATGTCATTAAAATATTTATAATATCAAATCAAATCCAAATATAATATTAAAGTATATGTGTAATTTAATAAATATTATTATATATCCTTGTATTTTAACACTAGTCAGTTATGTAAGTTTTCTATAAAGAGAATGCATTCCCTTTGTTTGTGTTTAACCTTTAGTTTTAAAGAGTTACTGCTATCAAGTATTCAATACTAAAGGAGTAAAGGTCATTGAGAATATATTAATATTTTGTGGATTGTATTGTTTAATGTGTTTCCTGTAAATATTCATTCAAGAGGAAAATACAATAAGGCCTTCCTTTTTTTACACTTCATCGCACAGTCCCTAATGTCTTAGACACTTGCTAGGGGTCAGATCGTCTAATATTTTTCACTATGTAAAAAGCTATTTCTAGATACATTTGTTGCCTTTAAGTTATTTTTTATTATATTCTAATACATGCTCAAAAATTTTTAAAAATATTAAAATACATAAACAACAAAGTAAAACTTCCTTTAAATTCATTTTCAAGTTGTTTTACTGTTGCTATTCTGAGTTTCTTCTCAGGCTTTTTCTTTGTGTTCATAAAAGATTGATGTTTATCAGTTTGTTTAACTGATATTTATCAAAGTATCTATAGGCTTTGTTTTTCTTAGCACGGAGAAGATGTTGATAAATAATATATTCCTGACCTTTAAATACTTTAGAATTTTATAGGGAAGTAACAAAGAAAAGTAACAAAAAAATTGGAGCCAATGTTGTGAAACAGTGAGTTAAGCAACAACCTGTGGCACTAGCATCCCATGTGAGTGCTGGTTCTAGTCCCTGCTGCTCCACTTCTGATCCACCTCCCTGCTAATGTGCCTGGGAAAGCAGTGTAGGATGGATCAAGTGCGTGGGCTCCTACTACCTACAGGGGATACCCATATGGAATTCTGGGCTTCTGGCGTAGGCCTGGTCCAGATATAGCCATTGCGGACATTCGTGTAGTGAAACACCAAATGGAAGACTGCTCTCTCTCTCTCTCTCTCTCTCTCTGATTTTCCTTCTCTCTATATAACTTTACCTTTCAAATAAACAAATAAATATTTTAAAAAATAGCAGTATCATTGAGTAATGTAATTTCATGGAGTGATAAATGCTGGAAAAAACTTATAGCAGGATAGGGGATCCACAGCGATAAGAAGGATGAATTGCAGTGGTGGGGAATGTCCAGCTAATAGGCCATTGAAGGCCCATGAAATCAACTTCAGGTGGGGCTCAAAATTTAGTACATTTACAGCAGGCTAATTTTCTGTTAATTTTATCAAAGATTTATTTATTTGAAAATCAGAGTTTAGAGAGAGAGGGCAAAAGAGAGAGACAGAGATAGAGACAGATGGACAGAGACAGAGAGAGAGAAAGGTTTCATCTGCTGGTTCACACCCCAGATGGCCCGGGTTGGAGCCAGGAGTTTCATCCAGGTCTCTCACATGGGTTTGCAGGAGCCTGAACACTTGGGCTACTTTCAGCTGATTTTCCCAGACACATTAGCAAGGACTTGGATTGAAAGTGAAGCAGCCAGGACACAATCCAGCACCCATTCGGTATCACAGATGGCGGCTTTACTCTTCAATGTCACAATGATGACCCCTAAGTTGATAATTTTTTATGGCCTGCAAATGATCTTATAAATATCCAGATGATCCTCGGCAGAAAGAAAATGGAAAAGCTTTTCTGCTCCTGCAATAGAATCAAAGATGGCTTTTCTGAGGTGGCATCAAGTCAGCCTGGACATGCATGGGATGTAGACCAACGACGTTCGTGGAAGAGAGGCGACAAGCCAGGTAGAGCGAAGTCAGAGCTCAAAGCCCTGGAGGCAGAAACAAAGCTGCCATGCCAGAAGGACAGCATAAGGACGGAGTGAGTGGACTGGAAGGCATGAATATAAGGGCAACAGAAAAGGAGTCAGCGAACCCGGAGCACACAAGACCTCACTGAATACTTTGGATTTTATTCTGGTGTTGTTGGGAGTTATCAGAAGGATTTAGTAGGAGAGTAAGGCTATTTGATTTCCATTTTTAAAGAATATGTGAGGGGCCGGCGCTGTGGCATAGTGGGTAAAGCTGCCACCTGCACTGCTGGTATCCTATATGAGTGCCGGTTCTAGTCCCGGCTGCCCCACTTCCAATCCAGCTCTCTGCTATGGCCTGGGAAAGCAGTAGAAGATGGCCCAAGTGTTTGGGCCTCTGCACCCATGTGGGAGACCCAGAAGAAGCTCCTGGCTCCTGGCTTCGAATCAGCACAGTTCCGGCCATTGTGACCAACTGGGGAGTGAACCAGCGGATGGTAGACCTTTCTCTCTCTCTCTCTCTCTCTCTCTCTCTCTCTCTCTCTTTGCCTCTGCCTTTCAAATAAAATAAATCCTTTTTTTTAAAAAATATACATAGATTCTTATAGAAATAAAACTGTAGACATAAAAAAGGATAAAGAAAGAATTATTGATGCCAACATTGCAACGTACTAGGCTGAGCCTCTGCCTGCAGTGCCAGCATCCCATAAGGGCACCCGTTCATGTCCCAGTTGCTCCTCTCTGACTTAGCTCTTTGTTATGGCCTGGGAAAGTAGTAAAAAGAAGATGGCCAAAGTGCTTGGGCCCCGCCCCTGGCCCATGTTGGGAGACCCTGAGGAAGCTTCTGCTTCCTGGTTTCAGATCAGCCAGCTCCTGCCTTTGCACCCATTTGGGGAGTGAACCAATGGATGGAAAACCTCTCTCTCTGTCTCTCTCTCCTTCTGTCTGTCACTCTACCTCTCAAATAAATAAAAATCTTTTTAAAAAGAAGGAATTATTCAGTTTGGAGATTCTTGCATCAATGTAATCAAAGTGACTTCACTTGGGCCTGAATTAAGGGCAATGAGATGTCATCTAGCTTTAAATATAAACTGCAAATATAGAATCAGGAGAATCTGTTGAGAAAAGAGGTGAATCCATGATGCTTTCTAGGTTCTGGTATCAAGCAACTCTCAGAATGGTGTTTCCATTTCTTAGTGGTGTAAGTGGTTGGATAAAGTGGATACCGAGTGTTTTGTATTTTGTTTTGGATATGTTTAGCTGATACCTCTAAATTGGGATGTGGAAAAGGCACTGAAATATTCAAATCTGGAGTTCAGATAGAAAATATGGTCTAAAGACACAAATGGAGAAACCGTATGCATGCAAATGATATTTGGGGCTAAGGCATTGAATAAACATATCTAGGGAGCAAGCGTGGAGAGAAAAAATGTATTCCAAGATATGTTTCCTGGGGCAGGCATTGTGGCACAGTGGATTAAACCTCTGCTTAGGCTGCTCACATGGCTTAAAGTCCTACCTCTGCTTCCAATCCAAATTCCTGCTAAAGCACCTGGGGGGCAGCAGATGAAGGCTCAAGTGTTTGGGTCCCTGTCACTCGCATGAAAGACCAGCCCTAGCCCAGTTGTGAGCATTTGGGGAGTGAACCAGTAGTTAATAGATTCATATTCTGTCTCTTTCACTGTGTCTTTTTTTTGCCTTTGAAATAAAGAGAAATAAATAAAAATCAAAAGAGAAAGAAGCATCCTGTTGCAATCCAACATTACAAGTTTGTGAAGGCAAATGATAAAGCAGAAGGTGAGACTGAAACTATTTTGTTAGTGAAGAAGCAGCAAAATAGAAACAGAGCATGGAGTCCAAATAAGAAAACATTTTCTATTACCACCAGCACTTCACAAGAGTTTTAATGTCTTTATATCATCACCAAGACTTGATATTTTCTCCCTTTTGTTTATTTTAGTCATCTTAATGTATTTAAAGTGATATCTGTTACCCTTGATGATTTGTGATGCCAAACATGTGTTCTAGTGCTTTTTGGCCATTTTTGTACTTTCTTGGGAAAAATGTCGATTGAAATAATTTTTTTTAGATTTATTTATTTTATTTGAATGGAAAAGTTACAAAGAGAGGGAGAGACAGAGAGAGATCTTTCATCTGCAGGTTCATCCCAAATGACTACAATAGCCAGGACTGGGCCAGGCCAAAGTCAGGAGCCAGGAGCTTCTTCCAGGGCTCCCCCTGTGTGCCGTCCTCCACTGCTTTCCCAGGCACAATAGCAGGGAGCTGGATCGGAAATGGAGCAGCCAGGAAATGAAGTTTCTTTTGTTTGAAAGAACCAAGGTCCATCTATACAAGTTCAGTAACATTTACAAAGGGATTTAGTGACTGCTTACAGAAATGAAGCCAGTAACAATCGCACATGAACTTCAGTTAGACACTGGGAAGCATTTAGAACCAACATAGTTTCCCGTTCTGCCTTTTGCTTGTTTGGGGACTCACAAGATCTCCTCTCTTTTTCTAAGTTTATTTCATTTTATTTTTCTTTCTTTTTTCCCATTAGGATCCCCTGCTTTTCCTCAGCATGCGTATGGCCAATGTGATAGCCCTGCTTAGACTTTACATAATCTTCATTAAATGCATATATCAACCATGAACTAAAAATAGTGTACTAAGTGCCTTGTGGTTTTTAAGTCACTTAATCTTTAACAATACAAATGGTGACAGGGAAGTAGCCCTACCAGCAGGCCTGTGACCTATGTTCTCCCTTCAGTGATGAAGCCTAGTAAAGAAAAGGCTAATCCAGTCAAATTTCCTTGCAAACATGTTAGTAACTAGACTTTCTGATACGTGCACTAATGCTATAATGCTATTTATTTGCAAGAAGGTAAGTCTTTATCTGTGAAATGCCTTCAGTAGGACTATTTGGTCAGTTAGGTTGATTTTTGTAAATGAATCAGAAATATAAGGATTTATTGGGCTTTCTATATATGCTATCTAATTAATAAGGCATAAAGGGGAGATGTTTTAGGGCCCAGCACTGTGGCATAGCAGGTAAAGCCACTACCTGCAGTGCTGACATCCCTTATGGGCACCTGTTGGAGTCCCAGCCATTCCGCTTCTGATCCAGCTCTCTGCTATGACCTGGGAGAGCAGTCGAAGATGGCCCAAGTCACTGGGATCCTTGCATCTGTGAACGAGACCCAGAAGAAGCTCCTGGCTCCTGGCTTCAGATATGCTCAGCTCCTGCCATTCTGGCCATTGGAGCAGTGAACCAGTGCATGGAAGACATCTCTGTCTCTCTCTTTCTCTTCCTCTCTCTCTCTTTGCCTCTCTGAAACACCGCCTTTCAAATAAATAAAGAAAGCTTTTTTTAAAAGTAGATGTTTTATAACAGAAAGTCTTCTGTTTAAGCCTTGACTTTCAGCAAATTTTGTGTTAACACCCTACATGTTAAATCTGAATTAGAGGCCTGTAACATGGAAGACATACAATGTGGAGAGAGATATTTGGGATTCTGCATTGACAGTCTGACTTCGAATTGTTAGTAAAATTGTTCTGGTCAGGATTTATCATTTAGAGTGAGTATGTTTTGAATATCAAAATCTTCAAGTTAACACAGCGGATATTACATTTACTTCTAGTTTAAGGAACAGAAAACTAAGTATCTGGCTAGCTATCTCATCACAAGGTAGTGCTTGAGGCAATGGTTGGCCTCCTTGAAATCTGAAAATCTAGCCTATATTTTTGCCACTATGCACATTGCCCTTATTTGTTCCTGTGACTTTTGGCCTAATATCCTGCCAGAGAGGGAGTTGAAGGTTTAGCTGGCAGGGCAATGACTTGTCTTTGTGGCTTTTTCATCTGGCAAGATCTGTTAGTGCAAAGATAATAATTACTCATTCCATCATCTGAGGATGATATGGGAACCATCCTGAGAATGTTTTTAAAGGCTGCTAGAATGTTCAGTGGCAGCTCCCCTCCAGTTTCAGTGTCACTGTTAAAATTTATCCAAAAGCAACTTCACTGGGGGTTTTCTTAAGGGGTGAAGGCCTTTTACAGACGCTAAACCCTTCCCCACATGTGGTAGAATGTGCTCTTCTGTATTACTCCTCAATAAAGCATGTTCTCTGCTCAAAAAAAAAAAAATAAATAAAAAAATAAAGGCTGCTAGATATGGGTGTGTTAGACTGGTGATTTCATAGACGACCTTTGATTCTACAGATGGTACTTCTAAGGAAATATTTCTTCTGCTATTTACTCACAAATGTCAACAGCAACAAAACATTTCACCTTAGTCTTGGTTCAAGTTCCAGAACATTTGTTGAGAATGTATTGTGTTAGAAATCCTTGGTTCTATGTTGCCGGCACCTTGGCTCACTTGGTTAATCCTCCAACTGCGGCGCCGGCATTCCATATGGGCACCGGGTTCTAGTCCCGGCTGCTCCTCTTCCAGTCCAGCTCTCTACTGTGGCCCAGGAAGGCAGTGGAGGATGGCCCAAGTGCTTGAGCCCCTGCACCCACATGGGAGACCAGGAGGAAGCACCTGGCTCCTGGCTTCCGGTCGGCGCAGCGCCAGCCGAGGCAGCCATTTGGGGAGTGAATCAAAGGAAGGAAAACCTTTCTCTCTGTCTCTCTCTCTCACTGTCTAACTCTATCTGTCAAATAAATTTCAAAAAAAATAAAAAAAAGAAATACTTGATTCTGGGGCTGGCATTATGGCATAGCGGGTAGAGCTACCTACTGTGACTCCAATATCTCATGTGGGTGCCGGTTCAAGTCCTGACTGCTCCACTTCCAATCCAGCTCCCTGCTAATGGCCTGGGAAAAGCAGCAGAAGATGGCCTAAGTGCTTGGGCTTCTGAAGAAGAACTGGAAGAAAACTCTTGGCTCCTGGCTTTGGCCTGGTGTAGCCCTGATTGTTACAGCCACCTGAGGAGTGAACCCGAGAATGGAAAATCCTCTCTCTCTCTGTCTCTCTCTCTCTCCATATCTCTTTGTAACTCTGACTTTCAAATAAATAAATACATTCTAAATATATATGTGTGTGTGTGTGTGTGTCTGTGTGTGTATCTTTTGTCCCTAAAGAACAACCAAGCTCTAAATCTTTGACTTTTAAAATTATCTCATGTCATCAAGGATGTTTAGTACAATAAATCCATGATCAAGAAATGTAATTAATACATACCAGATACATGTACATTTCTGTACATAAACATTTATATGAGGAACAAATTTCAGCATACCAAGTTATTGGAAGTCTTTGAGTAGTTCTTTTTGTATATTGAATTCCCAAGTAAATTCACTACATCTAAGTCTAATTAACACATAGTTATTAATAAAAGTGAGAAGTTAAAAGTAATCTGAATTGGCCCATCCATAAAGTGAGTTGTAATAAAATGAAAAAACATCTAATTTCAGACTCAGTCTCAAATTAAGACACTTTTTTTTATTAAGCTTCCTGTTACAGAAGCAATTACAATTGGCACTACTGTGAATCTTTTCTTCTTCTTATAGATTTCATTAACAGATTGGAGTAGACTTTTTTTTTTTTTTTTTTTTTTTTTTTTTTTTTTTTTACGGAAGGGAGATTGTTAGAGTGTTTATTGCTTTGTGCATCTTTGTGAATTTGTTTACCTTGGCTTTCCATTATTTGCACATGTATTTTTAGTATACATAAAAATAAAACTTCTTTTGTAAAGATTAGACCTCATTTCCAAACATTGATTTCTCCTTTATAATTCTATTAAGTACCACTCATCCAAGATGTCTTTATTTGATAATATTCTTGATTTTTAGACAACTGTAATCCAGCTGTCTCTGAAACTCTAAGAAAAATCTCTCTCCCTTTTTTGTAGCAGATGTCCTATGGAGAAGGAAAGTTGCATAACTGAAAAACAGACAGACTTGTATTCAAAGCTTGAATTTTCTGTTTCTTTTTCAGTAAAATAAAATAAGAGAAATAACACTAAATGTGGACCAGCATGTATAGAAGCGCCTGGAAAGGTGCTCAATTAAACTTAAGTTCATTCTTTACCATTGTGTCTCTGCCTGCTCTACCTTATTCCAATAAAATGAGCAAAGTCTGTTTTTTATTGTATTGTAAAAACAATAAAAAATTAGACATTTATGTTCTCATTCCAAGACATATAAACATCTTCCATTCCCTCACCATTTGTACTCCCATAAAACTTTGAACCACATTAAATTTTCTGGCATGCTATTTTTAATTCCCCTGACTAAGTAAATGTTTATTTTATTCCTTTTTATTTCCCATATTTGAATTTTTTAGAAAAAATATTCCCTATTCTTAGGATCCCAGTAAATATACATTACCAGTTATGATGGAAGAATCATTATAAGGTACTCATTACATGGTAAACTAGGGTTAATTGGAATGAGGCCCCCTCACAACCTTTTTCTTCCAAAGACCTCTATTCAGTTCTCATGGTCCCCATTCCTAACAAGTGGGCAATTCTATCTACCAATGTGAGTGCTTTCTTTGACAGGAGACTACAGTTGGATTAGTCCATGGATTTAGTTATAGTTCATGAAACGAGAGTGGGAAAGATAAGTGTCACTGTGAATGCCAAAGTGACACTTGAAAAATGCCCTCCTTGATTGTTCTCAGGAAGGATATGTGTTAGATGGAGAAATCGTAAGCTATAAGTAGTATAGATTTTTAGATCCCTCTGTGGAGCATGGCTGCCAGACAGCTCTGCATGAGGAAGAAATAAACTCTTATTTGGTTAACTCTGGAGAGCTTGGGGGTCATTTGGTATCATAACAGCATGTGATCGCTGCTAAAGCTCCAGATGGAGAAATTCATTTACTTGTGAAGGTCATTAATTCATTCGGTCTTAATGGCTGCACTAAATAAAGAGTTCAACAAATAAAAAGTAAAAAGTATGTAAAACCTATAAAGTTATAAACTTCTGAGCATAGAAAATATGTACTATTTGACATATATTCTGAATGCCTGGCCAGTTCTCACCAAGTGCAAAATTACTAAGTCAGCATGTGATCAATAAATATGTATATAAAACAAAGACTCTTTTCTTTAGAGCCTTTTAGTTAAATTGTGACATCAGAATTAACTCTGTGATCTCTCTGGAGTGTAATTAGAGACTGAACGTGGTAGGTTTGATTTTAAGGGAAGCGATTTTTTTAATAAAAAATGGCTATGTGCTGGAACAATGAGGAAAAATATAATGAGGACATTAAGTTAAGCAGGAGTCTTTAAATCTGTTTTAAAAACATAAATGTAAATGTTTGAAATGAACTATTGCAGTCAGTATTTTCTTTATTTAAGTATTGATTTTAAGCTTTTTCATGTTGCTGCTTCCTTGCATTTAAAAGTACATTCTGCACATAATGACAGGGTCATCATACAACTATTATAAAATATTGCGTGTGGAACTTCTTTTTTTTTTTTTTTTAAATATGGAACGCTTCACGAATTTGCGTGTCATCCTTGCGCAGGGGCCATGCTAATCTTCTCTGTATCGTTCCAATTTTAGTATATGTGCTGCCAAAGCGAGCACAGCGTGTGGAACTTCTCATGAGGTTAAAAGGAAAGACTAAATTAATGCAGGCTAACTAAATATGATTTCTAGTGTTCAATTTTGGACAATCTAATTAATTAACTGCTATCTCTAAGTAATAATAATAATACGAGGGAATAACCATACCTAATGATCTTTTTTTCCTATATGAAAAATTCTGTTTCATTGTTAAATGAACAAAAGCCATGAACAATCATTATCCAAAAACTAGTAAATGAGGAAACAGCTCAGTCTATACATTTCATTAAGAGAAAAATAGATATTTCCATGAAGGAACTATCAATATCAGTTAAAATTGAGCCCAAATGTGATAGCGCCATAGACTTTTAGAATTTTGGGATAGCATTTTATAATTTTGTCATATGGTAAGCTTTTAGAAGTTGGTTGGATTATGAATTTATTGAAGTGTATCCTGGAATTTTAGTTTGCTGTATTGTGAGCTTTAGACTTCTAATATATCACCGAGTTTTAGAAGTTCACTGTGTTAGGGAATTAGAGAATGTGTAATTTCTTCGAGTTAGTCGAATTTGGGCAGTGGGAAAATCATCAACTATCATATAGTCCAAAACCTTCATTTTGGAGATCAGGATTCTGTGGCCCCAAATGGCTGGTTGGTTTTCTCAGTAACCAATTGGTAGTTGAAAAATATTAAAATTTGTCAGTTCATTTTTTTCTCCTCAAATGTAAGAATCTATATTATTTGTGTAAAGCCAAAATAGTATTTTATATTTCTGTGCTATTAAGGATTTAATTCATTTTTAAGATTTATATTCCTTTTAATGTCAGAAAAAATGAAATCTCAATGACTTCTGCCTTTTTTATTAATTTGATTTTTTCTGAGGTCTCATAATTATTAGCCATCAGCACATGCATGATTCAGTAATGTAAACAATTGTTTCTTTAGTGTACTACCTATATCTAGAATGTATATTAGTTTAAAGTATAAAACCATCTCATGAAGAGGAAAGAAAACAATTTAAGGGGAAAGCACATAAGATGTTATCAAGAAATTAACATTAATTATTTGTCATTTTATAATTAAAGCTAAAGTTTGAATTTCCTGGCAGCCAAGAATAAAGAAAAAATTGAATAATAGATTCCCCTTTTCTAATTAAAATATATACTTAAATAATATTTAAAATAAGTTATATTGAATAAATATACATATCTTTGTCATAAGTGAAAAGCTTTTCATGGCATTTAATTCTATAAAAATACAGAAGTTCTTGGTAAAACAATAAGCAGTGTGTTTACAAACAGTGCAGCCAAAAAACAAAACATGCAATTATCAAATATAAGCTTCCTCTCATGAAAAAGAGAATATAATTTTGGATCATAAATCTATGAATGTCTTCCTCCTCTTCCTACACAAGTGCACTGAGTTCTCATGATCTAACTGGATGCAATAATGCAAATCAAAAGATACAAATGTGGAGTATTTTATATATTCCATGAGTGGGATAAATTGGTTTTAGGCTGTAATCACATCATAGTCAGTTTCTGTGATGAACCCCACACATACCTGTGAGCTATGTTATTGATTTCTGAGAGCTTCACGTGTTTCACACAGCTCTGAAAGCCACAAAGCCGTTACATGGAAATTGTAGCCCAACTGCGGACTCATTGCCCTGGTAGGGTTGAAGACCACCAGACTAGCTTTGACTCAGTCTAAGATTTTCCTCCCAGAGGAACATCGATTCTTCTCAAGCACCTGGGAAAATGTGTAATCAAATTTCAGAGTTCTGAGTTAAACAGCATAAAATATTCTTGCCCAGAAGCATTTAGGGCATTTGTTATGAAGTAACAGCTTTGACATAAAAGAATATCAAAGGGGACACTCACTGCAAGTTGTCTTGATTGCATTCTGAAATAGTCCTGGGTAAGTTATCTGAAATATGTGTTTTATACAACTTTCAGAACCTACCTTTAGATAACAGTTAATGAAAACTTCCCATTGTATTGTTGGAAATCTCAATTACATTCAAAACTGTGGTTTTAAAGTAGTTGTTGCTGAATTACTCTAACAATAATTGATTAAAATGTTTTTAAATATGTTTTTACTTAGGAAAACCAGAGTCAACATTTTTTTTTTTTTTTGACAGGCAGAGTGGACAGTGAGAGAGAGAGACAGAGAGAAAGGTCTTCCTTTGCCGTTGGTTCACCCTCCAATGGCCGCCACGGCCGGCGCGCTGCGACCGGCGCACCGCGCTGATCCGATGGCAGGAGCCAGGAGCCAGGTGCTTTTCCTGGTCTCCCTTGGGGTGCAGGGCCCAAGTACTTGGGCCATCCTCCACTGCACTCCCTGGCCACAGCAGAGGGCTGGCCTGGAAGAGGGGCAACCGGGACAGAATCCGGCGCCCCGACCGGGACTAGAACCCGGTGTGCCGGCGCCGCTAGGCGGAGGATTAGCCTAGTGAGCCGCGGCGCCGGCCCTAGAGTCAACATATTTTTTAAAATGTGCTTTTGATTTCTGTCACAGACTGCCACTATTAATTACTGCATAATTTATATTAATAAATTTCTATATTACTTTGAAGTACTTTTACATATAGTATCTTAACAAATTCCAGTAAGTTCCTGTGAATAATATTTGCATTTTATAAGTAAAACTTCAGGTTGCTAATGCTCAGAGTGGTTAAATGTCATGCCTTGTTTATTAGTTGAGATTAGGATTGGCAGAAAGTCAACTCCAAAACAGTTTAACTTAAATAAGATGGAATTTCTTTCTTTCTTAAGTCCTGTTATTTATTTTGATTTCAAGGCTGTTATACTGTTATACCAGTCAGAGGTCCACGCTCCTTCTATGTCACTTCTCTGCTGTGTAAGCTATCATTTTTACAATCACCTCTGGGTTAAATAGGGCCACTGCAGATTTAGCAATTATGATCATATTTTAAATTGAAAAAAGAACAGCTTTCCAAGTCATGCTCTGATAGGATCATGTATTGATGTAGACGTATCTAGCTGGAAAAGGGTCTGAGGAATCTTTTTGTTCCGGGCAGACATGCATGTAGCAAATGGAGGATTCCATTGGAGACATGTAGCAATGGAGGATTCCATTGCTATGAAGAGAGGAGTGAGTCCATCTAGTGGACTGACTTCTGGCCTCTGCTACACCTTGTGTTCCACGCTAGTAAAGGATGAAATGCAGGCAAGAGCCCAGGCTTTCTAGCTTCTTGTTTTATGCTGTGGTTGCAGTATGCTGCCATATAAGTAAAAGATATGAGTTGGGACATAAATTTGCTTTTCACCACTTAGAGTTGTGATAGTAGCTACCATGAGACTGCTCTTGCTTGCTTTCATTTTGTCAGAATTGTTTGGCTATAACCTTGAAGAAACACCATTAACAGTTCTGCTATCATAAATGATTGCTCTGTGCAAAGGTTTTCTTTATGCAGCTAAATTCCAAAAATGATTTTCCTGAGTGCTATGAGAAACTTTACAGTGTTAATGGTTTTCTTGTTAAGAAAGTGCTGAATAATCCACACATGAATGAGAAATGTGTGTGTCTTCTTCCATCTGATGCAAGATTTTAGATCAGGAGAGTCAACTGTTTTCAAAAAAGAGATGAACATTGTTTGGAGGAACTACCAAAAGCACCTAAGTCTACAAATCTAAAGCAAGGTTTTACATCTTCCAGTTGGTGTGGCCTTCCTTTAAGACTAACGTTAGAAATTATGAATAATAAGAGCCGGCACTGCAGCTCACTAGGCTAATCCTCTGCCTTGCGGCGCTGGCCACCGGGTTCTAGTCCCGGTTGGGGCGCCAGATTCTGTCCCGGTTGCCCCTCTTCCAGGCCAGCTCTCTGCTGTGGCCCGGGAGTGCAGTGGAGGATGGCTCAAGTGCTTGGGCCCTGCACCCCATGGGAGACCAGGAGAAGCACCTGGCTCCTGCCTTCGGATCAGCGCAGTGCGCCGGCCGCAGTGCGCCAGCCGTGGCGGCCATTGGAGGGTGAACCAACGGTAAAGGAAGACCTTTCTCTCTCTCTCTCTCACTGTCTACTCTGCCTGTCAAAAAAAAAAAAAAAAAAAAAAAGAAAGAAAGAAAGAAAGAAAGAAAGAAAGAAAGAAAGAAAGAAAGAAATTATGAATAATAGGGCCAAAACTGAGGTCATAACTCAGACTTAAAACTGTCACTTTTCTCTAAGGGAGATATGACTTCCTGAGCAGCTTTACATTAAGGGAAATAAGGTATTAATGTTAAGATTATGTAAAAGTCTCTTCAGAGATTGGATGAAAATAAAAGTAATTTTGGAAAGAATGTCGGTACTTTCATATAGAAATGCTCTACATTTTGAATGATGCTTTTAGACCTAGATGTCACAAATAACAAGAAGCTGTGGGGAAAAAAAATTGAAGGAAATACGAAGTTTCATGAATAGAAAGAATGCATTACCAGTATATAGATGTTTGAAAAGGTTAAAAAGGGGGAAGAAATGCATGGCAAAGTTTTGTCTTCTTGTAGACTATCTAGCATGCAGAGTGTAGTGTGTTAAAACAGTGTATGACATTGCTGTATCAAAGTTGTAAAATTAAGCATTATTTATTGAAAACTATGTATTTTTTTTGTAAAAACCTGATCACATAGAGAATACCAGTGGGTTGTGCTTGTGCTTCAGTTGAACCAGCTCCTTGACCACCCTCCTTGGTATGCAGTGTTAATGCTCAGGGTTGAAAATCGTTCACTCCAATGTCTCTTTTGCAAGAGTTTTTCACAGAGGAATACATTTGTTCAAAAGACTCAATAAAATTGTGTGATCAATCTCCAAAAAAAAAAAAAAGTCCAAATGCTTGTATCTGAAGACGTACAAGAGAAAAATAAATTATTTCCTTTGGTTCAATGAGTTATAAGTGCAATTAATGTGAAAGTGGAATGTAGATCCTGAAGTTCAGACTTTATGAGGACAGCAGTGATCTGCATGCTGTAGGGTACAGCAGATTCACCAGGACAACTTGTGTGACAGCCACCTCCAGAGTTTCTGACTTGGCAGATCTGGGGTGAGATTTGAAATCTGCATTTTGTACAAGTTTCCAGATGTTATTGATGATACTGATCTGGGACTGCACTTTATCATTACTGTAACACATGATAGTTATTTAAGTGAAAAGTTTCTTCCCACTGAAACTGTGCTGTGATTGTTTACCATCTGGTGGAGAAATATGGTGTTTATAGCACTCCTACCTCTCTGGCATGACACCAGATTACATGCCTGAAAAGACAAAGACTGCACAAGGTATCCAGATGTTTAATCTATAATTGCACATAAAGCTGAACTTCCAGAAATTTCAAACTTTCAGAGAAATTAAATATTTGAATATTAACTTATTTTTATAGTCTAATAACGGGATTTAATATAGATACGATCTTTTTTTAAAATATTTATTTATTTATTTGAAAGTCAGAGTTACAGAGAGAAGGAGAAGCAGAGAGAGGGAGAGGTCTTCTATTTGCTGGTTCACTCCCCAGATGGCCACAACAGCCATCCAAAACCAATCCAAAGCCAGGAGCCAGGAGCTTCTTCCGGGTCTCCCATGCAGATACAGGGGCCCAAGGACTTGGGCCATCTTCTACTGATTTCTCAGACCATAGGAGAGAGCTGGATCAGAAGTGGAGCAGCTGGGACTCGAACTAGTGCCCATAAGGAATGCCTGCACTGCAGGAGGCGGCTTTACCCACTACACCACAGCCCTGGCCCTGATCCGATCTTGTCTTCATATTGTAATTGTCAGATTAAGATGTCATCTGTACCTGGGACCTATGTGCTGCTGTTTTTTTCTGGCATACAACAGCTATGCTACATGGACCCATGCTCACTTCTTGTTCTTGTTGGAACCATCTACTAGTTATCTCGTCATCTTTTTATTTGTTTGAATTTTCTCAGCATGAAATTCATGAGGAAACATAATAAATTCTGCCTATATTGGTTGCAACATGGTTCCAACTCTTAAAAAAAAAGGAAAAGAAAGACATCATGAACATACACAAAAACTAGTAGACAGTTACACTATTGGGATAGAGCCACAGCAATACAGTATGTCTGATTCACTTTGATAAACTTCAACAGTCATATTTTAGGTAATATTTTTATTACTCAATTCATTTTAAGAAAGCTTAGTAAAAATACAATAGAAAAAATGTTCTAAATGAATATCTGTGTGTAGTTAAATTAATCCTATACACTTCTATCTAGTGTCTTACCTGAGCAAAAATAAAGGAAGAAAGAAAATACAAACATTCTAGGCTTGGTGAATGATATGTATTTTTTCCAAGTAGCATTGGAAACAAACCGAATTTTGGTGTAAGAAATGAATTTTTTTTCAGTCCACTCTGTTGTTTTTGAAATTTGAGCTATAACTTATTTAAAATGAAATCCAAATTAAATACACACACACACACACACACACACACACACACACATGGAGATGTATGGTGGGAGAGAGATTGGGAGGAGAGAGAGAGAAGGAGAAAGGGAGAAGTGCATGTGTGTGTGTGTGTGTGTGTGTGTGTGTGTGTGATAGAGAGAGAGAGAGAGATCTACATGTTATATCTTTTCATATTGGTATACTTTTTGCATTAGACATTTTGGACCAAATAAGTTAATTTTAAAGACTGATTTAGAAGGCTGAAAGACAAATAATTTCTTAGGTAGTTCTGCAAATGGATGGGAACTATTAGTCTTAAAAGCATCTTTGTGATAAAAGCATCATGCTGTAATATGAATGATGACAATGAAAATGAAAACTTCAAAGGCAAGAGGGTTGAAATATTACTCTAAAAGTCTCATCTGCTTTACATAAAAGAACAGGCACTCAGGAAAAAGAAACTAGGCTGTGTGTATGTGTGTGTATGTGTGTGTGTGTTAGATACCAAACTGCACCATAATGTAGTGAAATGAAGACTGAATTATGAAAACCTATAATTGACGATATGAGGTGCAGAATTGGAGATTGTTGGAGTATGCTGTGGTCTTGTAAATCCATATATTAAGTATTCAAGGACTATCAGAATGTAATTGAAGTAGTTGTCACATTAACTGTTAACAATAAATCACAAATCTCAGTGCACTGAAAACCAAGTCTTTGATTAATAGGAAGTTCTATCATTTTCAGAAATCTCCAGGATAACAAATCGCTCACGAATTCTATTCAGTGAACACAAACCTCAGTCTACAGTTCATCCTCGGCTTGTGAACGGATTGTCCTGCGGGGCTGAGGAAGTAGAATGGCCATTGTGGTGGACATAGAGCAAGTGACAGTGGCTAATCTCAGATGCCACAAGGAGGTCAGATAGGCAGCTGGGGCAGCTCACCTGGGTGGATGATATTTTGTGAACCTCACATTCTGACAGGTTTTAGTTTTTTCATGAGGTCCCCAGGTCTCATGAAAACCAGAGAATATGACACCATGTTTAAGGATTCCTTAATATCTTGTGACACTTTAAAACTCTCTAGAATACTAATTAAGAAGCTGGTCTATCAAGCAGACTGAAGAGTTCCACTAACTACAAGATGGTGCTAAAGTCGAGAAGATGGATTTTAGAGTCCTTTGATACCCCATAAAGGTTTCTCCTATGGTACATAAGCCACTATTAACAAACCAACATTGATACACCATAATTAGCTACCGTGCAGTGTTTATTTAGTGTTCCTTACTTTATGTCTTTTTTCTTTTCTTTCTTTCATTTATTTATGTTTTAGGATCCCACCTTATATCGCATTATCTTATCAGGCTTCTCATTGATGGGATATTTTCAGAATGTCCTTGTTTCTGATTTTCTTGACAGTGTTGAAGAGTACTGCCTAGGTATTTTGCAGAATGTCCCTTAATATGCTTTTACCATGATAAACTAAAATTTTCAGGTTTTTTTTGGGAGACCATGGAGCTTAAGGGTCCGGTCCTTTTCACCACATCATGTGAAGATTACACGTGATCAGCCTGACTCATCACTGTGAATGTTCATTTTGATCACCTGACAGAGACAGTGTTGTTGAATTATCTCCACTGCAAAGTTACTCTCCATACTGTAGTCTTTGGAAGGAGACTATTGTAGACAGGCCACACATGCAGTTAGGCAGCTCATAAATGTTGGTAGGAGCAACTGCCATTTTTGTCATTTATGAAACAGAAAAGTCAAATAATTTTATTTTTTTCTTCAAATAACTATTTCAAGATGTGACTTAAGGGTCAGCACCCCCTTATATTTATTAATTAACATTTAAATTAAATCAGCTTGAATCTCCATTCCCCAGACACAGTGGGAACCCCATTATCTCTCCATTAACTGTGGATTTTCTAGTAGTTCTATGGTTCTCATTTACCTCTTGTTTGACTTCCTACTTCCTTTGCACTTACAATTCCTTACCCATGTGCCTCCCGGAGACTAGTCTTTTATCCAACTATCAACTCAGATGTGAAAGATAGCACTAATTCCTGGATTTTCACAAAGCACTAGTTAGGTATATTTGACAGATTTTCTTGAGAATGTGTTATGGGAATGGTGGAAGGATGCTGGGGTGTATGGTGGGATGGGGGGACATTACTGCATAATAGGAGAGAACTTAAATAAGAAACATATGTAGCATCAAGCATAGAGAGCTGTTTTGCATTTTATGTGTGTGTCATTTTGCCATATTCAAATGAGAAACATTTTACCTAATTTATTTTCTTTCTCTTTTGAAAACTACCATTTATTTAATTTATTTGAAAGACATAGAAATGTATGGACAGGCAGATGGAGATTTCCCATCCACTGGCTTACACCTCAGATGTATGAAACACCCGGGGCTGGGGCAGGCGATGTCAGGAGCCAGGAACTCAAACCAGATCTCCACATGGGTGGCAGGGATCCAATGCTTGAGCCATCATTTGCTGCTTACCAAGGTGTCAATTTGGAAGCTGTAATCAGGAGTGGATCAGGAGTGGATGTAGGTTCAAACCCAGGCACTGGGATATAATGCAGGCGTCCCAAACAACATCCTAACTGCTTCCACCAAATGCCCACTTGGGCTTTTCTTTCATATACCCTGGGTTTCCACCATTTTCCCAGAACTTTCTTGCCCATGTAACTCTTCTCTAGAGCTATGGTTACCCCAATAGCTGGCTTTTCTGGATATTGAAAAAATGCCACAGTATTTAATACTATTCTCAAGAATACATTTATTATTTTCTCATGTTTAGCCCATCCTACTGTGTATCTTTAACTAACTTGTGTTTTTCTCTGCTGTAATGCCTTCCTCCTTCCCAACCACCACGCTGTTAGTCTCTTGTAATTAGAAATTCTAAATATTAATGTCCAGTCAGGGAGACAAGATTCATTCTAGACATTCCATGGGATTAATTATAGAAACTAGTCACAAAGATAGTGTTGTAATTTGCAAAATGAGAAAGGAGAAAAGATAGGAAACATAGAATTGGAAAGTCAGATGTGGGAAGGCTTGAAAAGACAAAAGAAAAAAGATGCCCATTAAGTCCACTGTGCTTATCAAAGTTGATGGCCTGATGTTTTTCCTTATGTAACACAGTAAGACTTACTTCCCCCATTTTAATCCTTGAACTGGGGACTCTTGAGTTATGACCACTACTGGTGGAGCCTAAACACAATTCAACTGCCTATGGAATCTTAGATTATTGTTTAACGGCTCCCTCTTCCTTGTAATATAAATGAAAACTGGAAAAATGGAGATGGGTAGTCAGAGACCTTGTGTGTAACAATCCAGTCCTTTGTCTATTCAGAATCTATAATTACACAGCTTCCTATGTTCAACTTCAGGGAAGAGATGTGCAATTCGGGACATGCTCAAGCTGACTTACCTCAAACAGTAGAGTTAGAAACATACCAGGGGATTCCAATTCAATCCCATCGAGGTGGCATGTACCAATGCCATCTCACTAGTCCCAGTGATCAATTTCTGTTCACAATTGATCGTAATGGTAGGACTAAGAACCAAAGGGATCACATAAACAAGAATAGTGTCTGCAAATACTAGCTGATAGAATCAAAAAGGGAGAGAATGATCCAACATGGGAAGTGAGATACACAGCAGACCCATAGAATGGCAAATGTCCTAACAGCACTCTGGCCTCATAATCAGCCCTTAAGGCATGTGGATCCAGCTGAAATGCCCATGAGAGTATTTCAGGCATGGAAAGCCAAGACACTCTGGGGGAAAAAAAAACCTAAATGAAAGATCTCCACGAGTGAGATCCCATTGGAAAGAATGGGTCATCAAAGAAGGAGGTACCTTTCTCTGAAGGGAGGAGAGAACTTCCACTTTGACCATGGCCTTGTCTAAAAATGATCAGAGTCAGTGAACTCAGGGGGCTTCCATAGCCTTGGCAACTCATGACAAGAGCCTAGGGTGATTACTGATGCCATAAACAAGAGTGTCAATTTGTTAAGTCAACAACAGGAGTCACTGTGCACTTACTCCTCACGTAGGATCTTTGTCCTTAGTGTGCTGTGCATTGAGATTTAATGCTATAACTAGTACTCAAACAGTATTTTTCACTTTATGTTTCTGTGTGGGAGCAAACTGTTGAAATCTGTACTCAATGTATGCTAAACTGATCTTCTGTATATAAAGAGAATCGAAAATGAATCTTGATATGAATGGAAGGGGAGAGGGAGTGGGAAAGGGGAGGGTTGCGGGTTGGAGGGACGTTATGGGGGGGAAGCCATTGTAATCCATAAGCTGTACTTTGGAAATTTATATTCATTAAATAAAAGTTAAAAAAAAAAGAAAGAAAACTGTGAAACAATTCCAATGACAGTGTGATGCAACTAGTTTTGATGAGCTTAAAGGAAATTTCATCCTTTCCCAAGAAAGGGATGAAAAAAAGTCCTACAAGTCACAATATGCTTATCTGAACAGAACTTCCTTCTTAGGTTCTAGCAATTGCCATGATATTCTATACCCTAGCCATTAAATTTGAATATTAATCACCACTAATATAAGAATAGCACAGATAAAGAGGAAGGAAAGATCAGTTAATATACACAAAAACAGGCAAAACAAGTGAGAAAATATATAGCATATATATAACTAAGCATATAACTAAGTCTTCATCTTTCTAACTGGCAGCAAGGTTGTGATTAGTATAAATATTTTCTCCCATTTCTGTCTTCATTCAGTCATTCCCTCAGTTGAGCAGATTTTGTTACATGATAGCTTAAGATAAAGTTTCATTTTTAAAGAGTCCAAGTTAATAAAATGAGTGCATTTTTTAGTAATTTATAATCTTTCATTAATTTTACTACCAGGAAATGAAGTTCTGAGGCACTCCTCTAACATGGTGCACACTTCTCCCATTTTCTAACAGCAAACTACACCCATTTTGATGTTGTACATCTATCATCTATATATCCCATACGGTAATCCTCTATCACCTTCCTGCTTTTTGCTTGTTGAGTAATTTACAGGCAAATCCAAAAATAACTAGGTCTGTCTTGACTTCAGTTCTCTGAAGTCAGCATTTTGACCCTGGGAGGGGGGCATTCTTCCCTAGAGAATTAACACTTCTATACTATCCTAGCTTAAAGTTAAAGAGATATGGTCCTTTCTATTAATTAAAGTATTAGAATTAATGATGAGAGAAGTCACTTCATTTCTACACCTTGATTTCTGAGCTCATATCTTTTGGATATGGGATAAATAATATCATGCATCGGTTGCAGGCAAGAATATGGTCTCAGCCCTGGAACATGTTGTATACTGATCATGCATAGCTTGCAATAGGTTATTCCACCATTATAACAGATCAGCTGTTTTGGATGCTGGAGCACATCTCTTGAGAGGAAAGGCTACTTCCTTTTTTTTTTTTTTTTTTTTTTTGTAAAGTTAATTATTTTGTTGGGGCCGGTGCTGTGGTGCAGCAGGTTAAAGCCCTGGCCTGAAGTGCTGGCATCCCATATAGGTGCCGGTTCAAGACCCGGCTGCTCCTCTTCCGATCCAGCTCTCTGCTATGGCGTGGGAAAGCAGTATAAGATGACCCAAGTCCTTGGGCCCCTGCATCCACAAGAAGCTCCTGGCTCCTGGCTTCGGATCAGCACAGCTCCGGCTGTTGCGGCCATCTGGGGAGTGAACCAGCGGATGGAAGACCTCTCTCTGTCTCTACCTCTCTCTGTAATTCTTTTAAAATAAATAAAATAAATCTTTAAAAAAATATTTTGTCAAAAGTAAAGTTACATAGGATAACAAGAAAGGTGAATTTGGATACAGTTAGGATACAATTAAGAGTACTGTGGCATAGTTGGTGGGCTGCCACTTGCTGTGCCAGCATCTCATGAGGGCACTGTTTTGAGTCCTGGCTGCTCCAACTTCCTGCTAATGTGCCTGGGAAAGCAGTGGAAGATGGCCCAAGTCCTTGGGTCCCTCCATCCATGTGGGAGACCCAGAGAAGCTGGCTTTGGATCTGCCCAGCTCTGGCCGTTGTAGCCATGTAGGGAGTGAACCAGCGGATGGAAGACAGACCTGTCTTTCTCTGCCTCTGCCTCTGCCTCTGCCTCTCTTTAGCTCTGCCTTTTGAATAAATAGATAAATAGTTTTTTAAGAAGAGTCCTGGAAGCATGATATTGGTTATAATATCAAGTATTTATTCCAGTGAGGATCAATTATTTTTCGCTCTGATTGGGAAAGGATTCTTTGCACTCAACCTGCTGGAATATAGGTGAATGGCCACCTAGGTTGTGATGACATATTAAGGCCTTGGTGTTGTGTCTTACAAGAAATTCAATAGTGATGCTAACAAAAATCACAGTTGTTAGGGTAAGATGTTTTGAGAACTTTTGGATTTACCAGATTATGAAACTCAAGTTGATTTTCAACTTGAGTTTCTACAGAGACTTCTAATTTTTCTCTCACTGAAAAGTAACAAGTTTCCAATGGATAAATCAGCAAGAGAAGCATATTTGAGTGTTGTTATCTTTAGCGACCTAGGACATCCAACAAGCATAGTGCCACTTTTTGGGTGCAGTTATACTAATTGTAATCACTTGATCTTCACTAAAAGAATTACTTAGCCCATGTGCCATAAACCATATAAGCTGGGCTTCTAGATTCTAAGACTACCTATCCTGTATGTTCCAGAAGAGGGACCCTTAGGGATCTTACAGTAGGAAGGGGCTGTGATTTTTTTATGGGATTTGTTTTTTACCCCTTGCTTTGAATATGACTTACCAAACCATCTAAGGCATTTTCTATAATGTTACCACCAAGTGCAATCAGCATTGTGTCACCAGTGACTAGAGCACCACTAAAAAGTTCTATTATGCGGCAGCATGGTAGAAATTCCTATAAACCACTATGGCATCAAGAAGAGCTGAGTAGCCTTGAGTTAAAACACTGTAACTCTACAGAGGTGTCTTTCATATGAAAAAAAAAAAACCAGCATTTACTTCTTATGTCAATGTTTAACATATAAAATGTTTTTATCAATAGTTCCATACCAGATGGCAAGAGCTATACTGACTCAGAAACTCAGTTGGTGCTATTGGAATCATCACTTGATTAAATTTAAAATTGCCAACTGTCATTGTGTAAGATCTGTTTGTTTTATGCATTAGCCAAATAGTCAAGTTAAATAGGAATCTGAAAAGAATAACCAATCCTTCAGTTCCTCAACTCTGCAGTTCACCCCAGCATATTGAGTTGTTTTTGGTTTACTATCTTTATAGGAGAAGGCTGTTCAAGAGGCTTCTTGCCTCCTTACAAAATAGCCCTTACTTCATATTTCAAAGGATTATTTGGAGATTCAGCTGGTTAAAGTAGATATATTGCAGCTATGTATTCTGTGTGGATCTGAGAACCCAATTGACCACAGTAAAAAGTATGTAGAAGAGAACTCTAGACTTCCATAAGCAGTTACTTTGACTGATGGGCCACAGTGGCAATTGGGTCCTGGGAATCAATGTCACTTCAGAGCTAATATTTAGTAATTCCCACACAACTCTGTATTTTTCTTTCCCAGATACAAAGTTATGATGCACGTTATTCTGTTTTTCATTACTGTAACAAAAAATTGAAACTAGGTAACTTGATAGAGAAAAGTTTTGAGGTCTGAAAACCCCAGACTTGACAATCCCATTGATTCAGCCTCTGGTGAGGGCCTAATGGCATCAAGGCAAGAACACAGTTGGGAACAAGCGGTCACATTGCAAGACAGGAAGCCAGAGAGCAACTCAGGAGTTGCATTCTCTTTAATAACAGCTTGCTCTTTTGAAAACAAACTGAGTCCAAAGAAAACTGCATTAATCCTTTTTTTTTTTTTTTTTTTTTTTTTTTTTGACAGGCAGAGTGGACAGTGAGAGAGAGAGACAGAGAGAAAGGTCTTCCTTTGCCATTGGTTCATCCTCCAATGGCCGCCGCGGCCGGTGCATCGCTCTGATCCGATGGCAGGAGCCAGGTACTTATCCTGGTCTCCCATGGGGTGCAGGGCCCAAGTACTTGGGCCATCCTCCACTGCACTCCCGGGCCACAGCAGAGAGCTGGCCTGGAAGAGGGGCAGCTGGGACAGAATCCGGCGCCCCAACCGCATTAATCCTTTCAAAGGGCTTTCCCCCATGTCCTGATTGTCTCCTACCCTCCTCTCCTTCACAGGCTGTGTATCTGCTCAATGAATCCTTCTGGGCACTTGATTCGGGGCTGTTGCTTTAAAGTGTCTGAAAGGGTCTTACTTGACAAAGAAATTATTTTTTTTCTTTTATATATCAAATGAATCTTTAGTCCTTAGTTTTAATCCTATGGGATAACATGATCAGTAAACTAAATCCAGGATCTTCATGAGCTATCATTTTGGCAAGATTCTGGAGCTGCTGACCATTCGCATCGTGTGCAGCCCTCCTCCACTGGTTTTCATCTGCTCTCCACTTCCGTCACTCCGGGGTCCCACAGTCCGCACTCACATCAGAGAGCCTGTTCCTATGAAGACAGCTCCCACTGGTCTCTTGCAAAGAACAATTACTACAGAGTTTTCCAGCATCGCTAGTACTTTTAACACTGCTTTGTTTCTCAGAGCCTCAGGGAAGAAAGCTTTGTTTGGGCCCTTCCAATGAGAAAATTTGATTATCAGTTTCCACCAAAATCTCTCTGTCCTTAAGCTTTAAGGTTCCTGTCTGTATTGCTATCTCATTTTCATGTACAGTCCTCAGTTCAGATAAGATTTCAAACAATCATTGGATCAAACTCTCAGTGACATTCCTCACTTCTGGAACTCCCATGCTGGGTTTAGATTCTGTGGTTAACCCCTCCATAGAAATAAAATTGCTCTCAAATTCAACATTAGACTCTTCTCCTTAGTCACAATTATACTCTGTTTATCGTGTGAAATGTCCATCACCTGCAATTCTCAGAGTATTTATGCTCTCTGGCTGTCGGAGACTTTGCCTTGGCGCAGGAACCGTCCTGGTGTGGTTGCTGCAAACTAACATTGCTGGAGACTTTCATCACCCACAGTCACTAACTGCATGTGTGATTGCATAAAATTTAGAAGACCATGACTTCTGTATTTCTGTTTTCTTGAATGTAATACAATTTTCTTGTATTATAACATCAAAATGGCTTTTGAAAATGATTCAACCATGTTTGAAAGGAAAATCATTCTCCGTATGATGCAATGTTAAAATATAGGCTTTGTGAAGTACACTACTCAAATTCTGTTTGTCTGTATAATTTTTGTTATTGTTTATTTCTATGTCAGAAGCTAAAACAGTTGTGTTAGTCTTTTCAGAGTGGTTGCTTCTACTAGTTCCTCTGTTCTTGTATAGAATATTTTCTTTGCTTGTTGTGATAGTATGTTATTAAACTGTCATAGTGCATTATTTACTTGAATTTTTCAGTGTAGAATGACTCCCTTTGTGCCAATTTGCTTTTTATTTCTTTGTTAAATTTTGCTTCTTATAATTCTTGCCATATCTGTTTTCCTTTGGTTTCAGGAATAATTCTTCCTATGATTTTCTATTTATTTCAGCAAAGTTATTCTGTGAGAATTGTAGAGTTGAATTTGATGTTTAAATACAGTATTGCAATATTGGCCTCTTAAAAGGAAAGTTTTGCCCATCTCATTTTATTGTAATAAATAATATATTTGAGAAACTACTTTATTTTATATAATTTAAAAAAGTAAATCACAAAACAATGAATTAAAATTATCCAAAAGGAAAATAAAATGAAAAATATATAAGAAATGTTACATTAAAATTATAAATTATAGGTAGCTTGAATAAAATTAGAGAAAACAGAAAATAAGAAGTAGAGAGTAAAATTATCAACAACTCTACCATCAAACAATAAACACTGTTAACATTTTGGCATGTTTTCCTTTCCTCCTCTGTACATACTGTTTTACATCACTGAGGTCAAACTCTGCATACCATCTTGCTTTCCCCAGTCGTCGTTATAGCAAAAGCATTTGCCCACATCATTAAACATTCATTCTAAACAAGATCTTTAGTGGCTATAATTTATTGACATGAAGTCATAATATTCCTTGCTAATGAAAGAATATTATGAAAATGTGTGATTATTTGTCAGTTATCACTGCTAATACATTTTTGAATGGATTTTAATTAATTTCTTAGGCCCCAGAAATAGCACTGCTTTGCCAAACAAATATTTTAAAAAATTTTAAAGTGTCCTTGACACATAGTGCATCACTCCTTTCCAAAAATGTATGCTGACTCATGTTCCCACTGAATTGAACTTAGGGTTAAAAGTTAAATTCTGTTCCACGATGACTAAAAAGTTTGCATTTTGTTCACTACTTTATCTCATTTACATGTAGACTTCTGAATGTAGGCATTCAGAAAATAATTTTAAATGCAATAGTGAAGGCCGGCGCCGTGGCTCAATAGGCTAATCCTCTGCCTTGCGGTGCCGGCACACTGGGTTCTAGTCCCGGTCGGGGTGCTGGATTCTGTCCCAATTGCCCCTCTTCCAGGCCAGCTCTCTGCTGTGGCCAGGGAGTGCAGTGGAGGATGGCCCAAGTCCTTGGGTCCTGCACCCTCATGGGAGACCAGGAGAGGCACCTGGCTCCTGGCTTCAGCGCGGTGCACCGGCCGCAGCGGCCATGGAGGATGAACCAACGGCAAAGGAAGACCTTTCTCTCTGTCTCTCTCTCTCACTGTCCACTCTGCCTGTCAAAAAAATAAATAAATAAAAATTTTTAAAAATGCAATACTGAATTATTCCTAAGTAAGTAATGTTGCTAAGACAGAGAAGTTGTAATTATTTAGAGAACAAATGATGTATTTAATTGAAAAATGAAACAAGTGATTTCCAAAAAAAGCATATTTCTATTTTCATAAGACCCAAAATAAAATACAGTTCAATGACATAACCTTTATGCATTTTCTGCAGCATTTAAAAATATGGCTGATTTGGGGCCAGTGCTGTTATGTAGTAGGTTGAGCCTCCGCCTGTGGTGCCAGCATCCCATACGGGTTCCAGTTCGAGTCCCAGCTGCTCCACTTTTGATCTAGCTTCCTGCTGGAGTGGTAGAAAAGCAGTGGAGGGCAGTTCATGTGCTCAGGCCCCTGCATCCATGTGGGAGATCTGGAAAAACTCCTGGCTCCTGGCTTCTAATTGGCCAAGCTCTGGCCATTGCGACCATTTGAGGAGTGAACCAGCAGATGGAAGACCTCTCTCTCATTTCTATCTCTCCCTCTCTGTCTGTATCTCCGCCTCTCAAATAAATACATACGTCTTAAAAAAAAGATATAGTTAATTAAAATTTTTCTAATGCATTATTTACCTATGTATCAATAATCTAAAATAGCAAACAGTTTTAAGCACATGTATTTTATGTTATAAATTTAGTCAATTTCACCATATTCAACAAATTTAGCATGTACTCACAAATTTATCTGGAAATCAAATTGGTCAATGATTGATAATAAAATATTTTTAAAAAACTGCAACATGAATCCTTTGTCTCTCTACATATATATTGATGAGGATCCTTTTATATGCTGTTCATCTCTAGTTTATTCTCTAAATGTGATTCACAGGGAAGCTAGAATTTAGGCAGAAACACACCATCAGATTATAGTAGAATTTGGAACTTACAGAGCATCTACAAGGGAAGAAGAAAAATCCAAAAAATAATGAACCCAGAGAGGAGCAGCCATCAATAAGACATATAAACACTTGCCATATTTTTGGTGAATCTCTGAGATGTGGTTCTGTGGGTGATTTTCCAAATAGCCTGGTGGTGAATACATGGTAGAAGACTAAAGGAGATTGACAGAGATTTTAGGTACTACCTGCTACCTGTTGTAAGGGAGATGGAATTTGGAATCAAGGCTCTCCAAGCCAAAGGGTTTTTATAAACACTTTAGGATTTCCGTTGAACTGCTTAAAGATCTGTGCCACAGAAGTATAAAACAGATCCGGGCCAGCACCGCAGCTCACTAGGCTAATCCTCCGCCTTACGGCACCAGCACACCGGGTTCTAGTCCCGGTCGGGGCGCCAGATTCTGTCCCAGTTGCGCCTCTTCCAGGCCAGCTCTCTGCTGGTGGCCAGGGAGTGCAGTGGAGGATGGCCCAAGTACTTGGGTCCTGCACCCTCATGGGAGACCAGGATAAATACCTGTACCTGGCTCCTGCCATCAGATCGGCGCGGTGCGCCGGCCGCAGCGCACCAGCCGCGGCAGCCATTGGAGGGTGAACCAACGGCAAAGGAAGACCTTTCTTTCTGTCTCTCTCTCTCACTGTCCACTCTGCCTGTCAAAAAAAAAAAAAAAAAAAAATCCGAACACTAAGATCTGCACTTGGGATAAGAGCAAAACCCAAACAGACCCACCTTAACAAATAAAATAAAGTCTGCATACTTTTAAGTTGATTTAGCAATAATCTTGGTAAATATTTAATATCAGAGTAGTTTTAATTTACAAAACAAAAATTGGAAGGTAGTTATTCCAACAGCTCTCACATATCCCTCTCCTATTGCTCTATTTACATCTCATGTTAGTGTGTTTGTTACAATTAATGGATCACACCCAGCAATAATTTAGTTGCCTACTATGATAAAATAAAATATTCTCTAGAAGAGGATCAAGTAATCTAGATTTGCTACAATATGTCATACGAATGTAGAATATCGAATGAAAAACTAATATATGTGGGGAAAAAAACCTGAAAAAATGACTTGTAATCAAGAGAAAGAACAGTTAACAGAAGGATACACACAAATGGCTAAGACCTTGAAATTAGCAGGTAAGTACTAAACATAACTATGGCAAATATGTTAAATATTATTCAGGAAACAATATACCTAATGAGACACAAATGAGGTTATTTAGAATGTCGAAGACTAATGAAAAAGGTAATCCTAGAAATGAAATACTATGACATATAATACTAAAATTACATAGTAATTTATAAAGCTTAATAGATGAGACAAAATAATAGAAAATTATTAAACTTGAAGACAAGTAATGAAAATTATAGAAATTGTATCTTATTTTAAAGATTTATTGATTTACTTTAGAGGTAGTTACAGACAGGGAGAAAGAGAGCTCCTCCACCTGCTGTTTCACTCCCCAAATGACAGCAATGGCTGGATCGGGCCAATCCAAAGCCAGGCACCAGGATCTTCTTCTGAGTCTCCCACGTGGGTGCAGGGGCCCAGGCACTTGGGCCATTTCCTACTGGTTTCCCAGGCCATAGCAGAAAGCTGGATCAGAAAAGGAAAAGGAGCAGCCAGGACTCGAACCGGTGTCTGTATGGATTGCCAGCACCACAAGCAGAGGCTTAGCTTACTATGCCACAGCGATGGTCCCTTAATTTTAAAATCTCATACTGAAATAATAGAAACAAGAGGACTTGAAAGATGAATCTAAATGTCAGTAATCTCTAATACTGTATCAGGGAATCTAAAATCCTGTCACTGAAATCCCAGAACAAGGAAGACAGTGAATGGAGCCAAAAAATTTATGAAGAAATATTGGCCAAAAAATAACCTTCCATTTTCTTTTAAAATAGTAACTCATAGATCCTGAAAGTTCAGCAAAGATAATGCAAGATAAACAGAAAGTCACCTGTAGGGTGCCAGCTTGGTGGCACAGTAGGTTACAGTGGGATCTCATATCTGGGTGCTGGTTCAAGTCCCAGTTGCTCTGCTTCTGATCTAGCTCACTGCTAATATTCCCAAGAAATCAGAGAACGATAACTCAAGTATTTAGGGCTCTGCCCCCCAACATGAGAGACCTAGATGGAGTACCAAGCTCCTGGATTTAGCTTAGCCCCAACCTTGACCATTGCAGCCACATTGGAGAGTGAAGCAGTGGATAGAAGGTTTCTTTCTCTCTCTCTTTCACTCTGCTTTTCAAACAAATAAAATAATTTTTTTTTAAATTTCATTTTTATTGTACTTTTAATTAATTTCTAACAAATTCAATATGACTTGTAGATATACATTGAAGAATACGATATTCCCTTCCTACGTCCCTCCCACTCTCCTTCTTTCTAACTTTCTTCCTGCCTTTTTTTTAGTTTTTGAGATAACATAGTTTAAATTTATATTGCAATACAAAGGCTTAATACTTCACCAAATAAGAAGCTTAACAAATAAAAAGCAAAAAGACCCTAGTTTAATAGGAATATAGACAATGGCTATAAGCAATAATTGAATGCAAAAAATGACCATTTAGCCCACATACTTTTTTTTTTCAATTAGTCTTTTAAAAATAGCATTAAAACAGGAATATCTGTTCTTTAAAATTTGTGTTTCTTATATTCATTTTTTTTTGAAAGGCAGAGAGACAGATCTTCATTCTGGTAGTTTGCTCCCCAAAGGCCAGCAACAGCCAGGGCTGGCCAAGCTGAAGTCAGAAGCCCAGATCTCAGTCTGAGTCTCCCACATGAGTGGCAACTACCCGAGCACCTGAGCTACCATCTGCTGCCTTCCAGAGTGAGCCAACTGGGAAGTTGGAGAGGAAGCAGAGTAGTTGATGACTGAATGGGGCGTTTGACTGCCAAATGACCACCCCAAAGCAGAGTCATATAAAATGAATTCACTGATATGATTGCAAGAGTATTATACTTCAAAGTATAAATATTTTAAAGGCACAAAATATTACTAAGAAAAAATTAGAGATGATATAAGTAGCAGAGAGAGAGAGAGAGAGACAGAGAGAGAGAGAGACACAGATTTGAAGACTAGGTGTGTTGTCAAGATGTCAGTATTGCCGGCACCATGGCTCAATAGGCTAACCCTCCACCTTGCAGCGCTGGCACACGGGGTTCTAGTCCCGGTCGGGGTGCCGGATTCTGTCCCGGTTGCCCCTCTTCCAGGCCAGCTCTCTGCTATGGCCTGGGAGTGCAGTGGAGGATAGCCCAAGTCCTTGGGCCCTGTACCCACATGGGAGACCAGGAGAAGCACCTGGCTCCTGGCTTCGGATCAGAGCGATGCGCTGGCCATGGCAGCCATTGGAGGGTGAACCAACGGCAAAGGAAGACCTTTCCCTCTGTCTCTCTCTCTCTGTTCACTCTGCCTGTCCAAAAAAAAAAAAAAAAGATGTCAGTATTTTCCAATGAGATTACAGTCAAATCCAAGGAAACAGTAGAAATTTTAGCAATCCTAATGTTTGTGTTGAAGTACAAAGGCACTATGATAACCAGAACAATTTTTCAAAAAATAAGTTAGAAGTTTTTCAACAGTAGATTTAACAACTTACCATAAAGCTATTGCAATCGCAACAATGTAGTCTTCACATTAAGATTGGCGAAGAAGTCAATGGAATCTATAAATAGGCCCACATGTGGAAAGTAAATTAATTTCCAGTGAAGAAACTGCAGTAATTCAATATGTGGTGAATCATATTTTCATCAGTTGTGCCAGAACAACTGAAGAATCATGCAGGGAAAATTGAATCTCCATTCCATTTCATAAAAATTAATTTGATATGGATCATAAACCTAGACATAGAAGTAAGATGCATTTCTAGAGAAAATGGAGATGTGTGTATATGACCTTGGTTTAAGGAAAGATTTCTTCCAAAAGACACAAAAGGATTAAGCATAAGATAAAAATAAATCAATTAAATAGCCTTATCAAAATTTACAACTTCTATTTTTCAAAAGATACTATTAAAAAATGAAAATGTAAGTCACACACTGAGAGAAAATATACTGTCATATGTCAATATAAAAAAACAGAAAAATGTGTGAACAGAATCTTCAAACATGTTTATTGGCAGTGACCAATAAACATAAGAAAGTGTTAAATATCATTAGCTATCAAGGAAATTAAAATTAAACCACTATGAAGTGCACTGCCACATACACTAAGGGAGGACTAGAATTGAAAGACCTGATGGTGCTAGGTGTTGACAAGGATGAAGAGAGAAATGGAAATCTCTTACATTGCTGATGGGAATATAAAATTATACACATTTTTTCATTTTTGACATTACATATTTTTAATTTACGTTATAGTCAAATGCTTAATGTTCCACTAAATAAAGAGTTCAACAAATAAAAAGTAAAAATATCATAGTCCAGTAGGAATATGGGTAAGGGCTATGAAGAATACACAAGTGAAACCAAGTCTATTTCAGTTATATATAGTAATTTTTAAAACAGCCATAGATCATTAAAATTATAGTAGTTAATTGGCCGGCGCCACAGCTCAATAGGTTAATCCTCCACCTGCGTTGCTGGCACCCAGGGATCTAGTCCCGGTCGGGACGCCGCAGTCTGTCCTGGTTGCCCCTCTTCCAGGCCAGCTCTCTGCTGTGGCCAGGGAGTGCAGTGGAGGATGGCCCAAGTCCTTGGACCCTGCACCTGCATGGGAGACCAGGAGAAGCACCTGTCTCCTGGCTTCAGATCAGCGTGATGCGCCGGCTGCAGTGTGCTGGCCAAGGCGGCGGCCATTGGAGGGTGAACCAATGGCAAAATGAAGACCTTTCTCTCTGTCTCTCTCTCTCTCACTGTCCACTCTGCCTGTCAAAAAATAAAAAAATAAAAAAATTATAGTAGTTAATCATTCTTAACAATTTAGTTGATAATGATTTAAAGAAAAGTTTGACAAAACACTGCATTTTCAGGAAAATTGACCTATGCAGACCTATTTTTGTTTTTTTTAAACATTTTTTTAGTTCCCACATAAAAGGAAAAACATGTGGTATTTATCTTCCTTTGTCCAACTTATTTCTTCTTTTTCAAAATATTTATTTATTTGAAAGGCAGAGTTTCAGAGAGGAAGTGAGAGGTGAGAGAGGGAGAGAAAAAGAGAGGGAGATCTTCCATCTACTAGTTCACTCTCCAGATGTTGTCAATGGCCAGAATTGGACCAGGATGAAGCCAGGAATTCTTCCAGGTCTCCCATGTGGGTAGCAGGAGCCTAGGTACTTGGGACATCTTCTGCTACCTTCCCAGGCTCCTTAGAAGGGAACTGGTTTGGAAGTGGAGCAGCCGGGACATGAATTGGCACCTAGAGGGGATGCTAGCATCACAGGAGGCAGCTTAACCTGTTGTGCTCACCCCTGTGTCCACCTTTTTTACTTAACAAGTCCTCCAGTTTTAACAATGATAACCATTTTGATGCAAATAATAGGATTTCATTCTTTTTATAGCTGAGCAATATTTTACTGCATGTATTTGTATACATACATACAGCCAACTTATTTTTGACAGAAGTATACAGAATATACATTGGAGAAAGGACAATGTGCTCAATAAATAGTGCCTGCAAAACTGGATGTGTATATGTAGAAAAATTAAACACTTTGGAAAACAGTTTGACAATGTCTTAAACAAGTGTAGCTAACAAATACCCTGTGATCTAAAAATTCTTTTCCTATGTGCTTTTCTAAATTAAATTAATGATACAGGTCATAAAAAGGAATTACCCAACTATGTGCATTGTAGATTTACTTATAATGGGCCCAAATTGGAACCAATCCAAATTCCCATACATAGGTGAATAAACAAATCAGAGTATAGTCACATAAATACATTCAGCAATAATAAAAAACAAAGGAAACAACATAACTGAATCTCAAGAAACATGATCTGATTGAAAGAATCTCTGCATAAAAGAAGATATATTCTATGACTCCATTCATTTGAAGTCCCTAAACAGGTAAAACTTAGCTACTGTAATCTATATTAGAAGAGATATTGTCCTTGGGATAAGGGTGAGGGGTTCAACTCCAAAAGGGCAATGGTGTGGCTAACACTGTGGTGCAGCAAGTTCGAGTCATAGCCTACAGCGCAAGTATCCCTTATGGGTGCAGGTTCAAGTCCTGGCCACTCCACTTCAGATGCAGCTCCCTGATGATGTGCCTGGGAAAGTAGCAGAGGTTGGTCCAAGTGCTTGGGCCCCTGCATCCATATGGGAGACTTGGAAGAAGTTCCTGGTTCCTGGCTTCAACCTTGCCCACTTGCAGGCTGTTGCAATCATTTTGTGAGTGAACAAGTGGATGGAAGTTGTCTCTTTCTGTGTCTGGCTCTCTTTATCTCTTTCTTTCTCTCTCTGTATCATTGCCTTTCAAATAAATAAATAAATAAATCTTCAAAATAGCAGTGGTCCAACAGAACTTGCTGTGGTGTTGGAAAAAGTTATGCATATATATACACATATATTCAAGGATATAATAAAATAACATCATTATATATTATATACATACATTGCTTTGGTTACACATATGTACATGGGCACTCCAAAAAGTTTATGGAAAAGTGGATTTAAAGGAAAAGTTAAAATAAAACAAAATAGGAGCTATACTTTTTGGAATCCACTTAAGTAGGAATCTTCAGAAAGTTCATGGAATATGAATAATATTATGGAAAATCTATGCATGGATATCAAAATATTTTGCACCAAAATGTACTCAGCATTTAATTAATTTTCTATAAAGTTTTGAAAATTTTCTTGTACATAGTCATCAAAACACATTGAATTCTACTTTTAACATGAATCCTTTTAAGTGTTTATAAATTATACTTCAGTTAATATTCATTATATACAAATAACATCTTAGTCATTAATAGCAATGTACTTATAATTTTGTGGTATTCAATCTCTCTCCAAAGGTAGACATTAAAATAAAGACAACCCAAACAATCAGGCCATCAGAAATGGTTATTCTTATTCAGCTTTTTCTCTATGATTTCCAGGCCATTCTGCCCAGAACACAGTAAGCACTTGAGGAGTTTTACTCAAGGGGATAAAGGATTTCCCAGTCTTCGTGGGTGTAGGGTAATGTCCCTAATTTTAGTAAACTTGTTTAAATTGAAAGTGACCTTAGCTATCTATTTTTTTTGAAAAAAGAAGGAAAATTCTTCAGTTTACTTCAACAGAAATGAGAGTTTTATCTTAAACAACTGCCAATTAGCTTGTGCTCCCTAACCTAAGTTTTATGCGATTATGTGAAAATAGCCCAACAATACACAAACTGATGAGTTGAGAAATCTTTTTGTATTTCAGATTAGTAACCTAAAGAACTCAGAATAAAATTTGTTTTGAAGTCCAATACTTGGTGATAATTTACTCTGTAATTACTTATTTTCTGAGAAATAATGTGTTCTTACTTCCAGCTAGAGCAGGACGTTCAATTCTCATGTTCCATACTTTGCAAAATCCCTTAATTTTACTCTGTTAAATCTCTTAATCTTCTCATCAGCTTAAATTTTACCCTATTCATGCACCATGTCTGCAAATGATTATAATGGCTTTGTTTTCTGTTCATCATATTAAGTTATAAATTCTGTGAAAATTGCAATATGAATCTCATTGGATTACCATGAGGATTAAAAAATCACTGACTGCCATATCTTAAATACTAGATGAATGTAGCTATTATGTTAGAAAATGTGCAATAAATTCCTGGGGGAAGTTTTTAGTTTTAGAAGTTGATGTATGGTAATAGTCCTTATCTATAGTATCAATACCTAAATAAATTTTGTTCCATAATTTCATAAGAAAGATTTAAATTGTTTAACATATATATTTTTTTCTTGGCACATCCTTTCTTGAAATTGCATTTTATTTTCACCTCTGAATACTCAGGTCTTGGAGTGAATGTTCCTGAATGAACCTTCACTCAGAACGCAAGCATCCCAGATCAGATTCTTGGTTTAAGTCCCACCTACTCTGTTTCCAATTCAGCTTCCTGCCAATGTGCCTGGGAGGCCGCAGTTGTTGGCTCAAGTACTTGCGTTCTGACAAACCCGTGGGAAGCTCGGATGCAGTTTTTGTCTCCTGGCTTCATCCTGTCCTGATACTGGCTGCTGTGGGTATTTGGGGAGTGAACCATAGAGTGGGTGGAAGATCTCTCTGCCTTCTTCCTACCCTCTTTTCCCCCTACCCCTATCATTCTGCCTTTCAAGCAAGTAAACAACCTTAAAAAAAATAATGCTCTCAGGTCTTAAGAGATGGTTTTTTATAAACATTTTCAGTACATTTAAGTTATTTTCCCTTTATACAAATTTTTAAAAAGGTTAAAAAAAGCCATCAAACCATGAAAAGACATGGAGCAAACATAAATGCGTGATGCAAAGTGAAGCAAGTCAATGTGAAATGATTGCATACAATATTGTTGCAACTCTATGATCTTCTAGACAAGGTAAAACTAAGAAAACAGCAAAAAGATCAGTGATTGCCACAGGTTGGGATAAAGGAGGGATACAGGAGAAACACATGGTGTTTTTAGGACAGTGAAGTGACCCTGTATACCACTGTGTAACAGTGGATATATGTCATTACCTATTTGTCCAAAGCAAGCACGGGCTCTTGTGTGGACTACAAACTCTGGGTCACAGAGAAGCATCACACAGCTTCAGCTGCGCCACTTTGCTGGATGATGCTGATAATGAAGTCTTCATTGTGGAGGGTGGGTAGGAGGAATAAGGGGAAATCTCATAATTTCACTGTGCTATAAAAAATAAAAATATTTTTATGTTATATTTATATATAGAAAACAAATTCATGTATTTCATATATACAATTTTAAGAATATAATGGCCCTTCTCCCCCTACCCTCCCTCCCTCCCTTGCTCTCACCCTCTCTCCTCTCTCCTTTCTTATTTTTAAAAAATTTTTACAATGACAGACTTTCAAGTTCCTTTATAATTACAAGCTTAACCCTCCTCTAAATACTGTTCAACAGGTAGTAAGTAGAAAAGGCACTATTCCTCAAGAGTATAAATAATAGAATAGTATAACAATAGTAGAATATTTGTTTATTTTTTATTAGATATTGTTCAACTAAACACAGTCTGGTCAACATTGTCCCTTTTTTGTAACACATAGAGGGATAACATTAGTAAAATTGACAGAAAAAATATTTTGATAGAGTGCACGTTTTCCCCTTCTTCACTCTACATGCTCTGTGTTAGAATACAAATTATTTGAAGAAGGTAATGTCAGTCATCTATCTTTATTGCACAAACATGTTTCCTTAATAGAACTCTAAAAATTGCTTAGACTATAGCTTCCCTTTTGGCACAGCAGCAATATATCATAGTATTGCACTACCCTAGGTTTCCTAAGTCATTCCTTTTTCTATCTAGAAGCTATTTTTCTTTTCTCTAACTTCAGAGAGGCCAAGTTGCTCCTCTGATGGTGACTAAGTGACTCACTTCAACATATTCTGCTTTTCCCATATGACCAATCGGCCTGTTTGAAGGGGCATCGATCACTCTGATTATGAGAAATTCTTTGTGGAAAACACTGAAAGAACTTGAGTAGGGATGTTTTTAAAAACCATTCTAAGAAGTAGTACCTAATAAGTACCTAACTTATATTTCAGAATGCCTGCAAGGATAAATGTAAAACATTCTCAGAGATGACTTTAGTAATATTTTATTTTTGAATAGTAAAATTAAGTAGTCAGCAACAACCATTGTACTGTGGTATAAATAATTTGTTCTTAAGACAGTCAAATAATAAAATGTCATTAGTATCTCATTAAATTATATTATATCATGTTTTTGGAGTATACTTTTGCAGGGGACCTTTATTAGGATATCTGAACATTTATTTGTTAGCAAGAATCTGGAGTCATGTTACTGTTTTATGCCATTGGGTAATGGCAAACTTGATATGAAAAAATGATGTGATAATAATTATGTTTTGCTACCAGAAGTCAAAATGAGAGATTTACCCATTTGTTAATGTTTCCTTGTGTTGAAAATATTGCAGTTCTTATAAATTACCTTAATATTTTCAGGTCAACATGAACGTGCCTCAAACATTCCCTGGTGGGAATGGTTCACCATATAGAATGGGCGGTGGTAATGCTGACAGTGTCTTTGGGCTGAGTGTTAGTGTCCATTCTGAGGGCAGCTGGTCTATAGCCTGCGAACCCTGCCGTCTGTGCAGCTTCTATCCTTGGTCTCATAACCATATCTAAATATGAGAACACCAGTTCACCAGCTGACCATTTAAAAGACTCAAAAACAAGAAATAAACAATACAGAAAAGAGGTAGGACTGAATAGAAGTTAGTGTGGAGGTAAGGAAAGCTAAGATGGAAGATCAGACACAGAAAAGGAGAGATGTGAACGGATTACCTGATCACGCAAATTCTCCCCATCAGGAGAATTTCAGCAGCCATGACATTGTATATTGGTCTCCTGATGACACCTCCTGTAAACACTTCAACAGACAAGGTAGTATAAAAGCCAGGGTAAGAATAGCAGCCAATTGTCCCAGGAGTGGCATTAACTAAGTGATGAGGGAACTCCATAGGAAAGAAGAGAAAAGAGGCTCTCTGGACACTAGGGCAGACTGTTTAATAGATGTGGCCATTTGTTGGAGCTTTTTAACATTTTTGTTTTACCTGACCTGATTGGTTAACATAATGGCACCATTGTTCTCCCAGAAAAACACAAATTCCCCCTTTTTCAGCCATTATAGGGTCCAGAGCTCATTTAATTTATAACACTACATCTTCCAGTGAGGTGACCTGGACTGAATAGCATATGCCGAAGTGTCAATGGATCTGGTGACTTCTTCTTGTAGTTGTTTGAGTTGTTCTTGGAACAGATTAATAGATATAACACTGTGGCCTAGAACAGTTCCTGAGATCACCACTGGAGAGAGGGAAGCTGCAAAGCTGATTCTAACCAAGACTCGGAGAAAGATCACTCATCTCTTGCTGGTAGAGTGATTAGTCTGTAAAAGGAATTCTGAGTAGTCATATGTTACATGGGGGGAAAGGATCACCACTACACTTGGACCGGGTGTGGAACTGTTGATACAAGTGTCTAAGGTATAATTACGGAGAAATGAAGTTCCAGGTGGGCTAGAGGGACACTATTTGAGTGTTGGTTATATTGATGACACAGGCAATGTTAGGTGGTAAAAGCTCATTAGATTGTTCTGTTGTATTGGTAATCCAACACGTTGCATCTAGTCCTTCCGAATATAGAGGAAGGTGACATGATTTTTTAGAGTGTTGGGTTGCAAGTGTTTGTAGAAGCAGAAACATTAGTGAGTGGGGCACACATACAGCATTGTTATTGGTAAAAGGCCGAGAGTAAAGTAGAACTGGGTGGTTAATCAAGTAGGGTGAGAGACAGATTGATGAGTTGCAGTCACATTAAGGGAGGTTTGGCTGGGTCAATTAGTTAGGACAGGCATTCAGAGGACTTTACTAAAGCAGCCTAGGAGCTGCCAGGAGCTGAGTGAAGGCCCTGATAATTTTTATGGTTCCATGGGGATGTTGCATTTTAGAGCCCGTACATAAAGTGACAAGTCCCTCAAGTTCATCTTGCCAGGCCTGAAAGTAGGGGTCAGTTATAGTTAAGGCTAAAAGGGGGTGGACCCAGTGGTCTTTGTCTGCCATGGCATCCAAACTAGAGTGTTTTTATCTTAGGGCCAGACCTTAGAAAACTGCTTTCCCTGGAGGCCATATCTACAGTTGGTATAGTAGTACTTACAGGACCATGATGCTTTCCAGTAAGCATCATTGCATGATCCTGTGTTGTCTTTAGTTAGTCAGAGATAATATGAATGTGCTTCAAATTGGGGTAAAAGGTATCTAATCTGGTCAAAACAATTATGTGAGCAGGCCTTAGTGAAATTGAAGTACAGAGTGATAGGGCCTGCACAGCCTGTGATGGGGCAGAAGGTAACAGTGAGCAGGAATGGAAGTGGTGTGAATCTGAAATTGTCACATGTAACATTTTTCAGGGGCGAGTGCATATTCAGGACAGACACAAAAGAGCAGAAGAGATGAGAGTATTGGGAAATTCATCGTGATGTAGGGAAGAGGGAGTCAGACAGCAAGAGAAGGCATGGAAAAGTGTAGATCTCAGAGGGAGTGAAGTCTGAGAAGGTTCCCTGGAGGTGTAAATCTTCGGTATCTAAAAGGATCCAGGAGGTGTGGATGGGCAAGGAGTGTGTTTGATATCCCTCCCACCAATGTTGTAGGAAGAGTTGGCAGCAGTATGAGAGAGGGTCAGTATTTATCCAGTATTGGATATAGTGGGTTGCTCGGTGGTAACTGTTTCTCAGAGTGGGTTCAGTAAGTGCAGAAGGGTCTGAGTTTTTGGGCACTGTTGGTAATGGAACTTGAGTTCAGGTAAACTTGGCTGTGAGTCATCTTGAGGGAGTAACTGTTTAATGAGAGGGGGATCCAGTAGGGGATTCCCTGTAACTTTGCTGCAGGAGGAGTATGAGACAAACCTGGTAGGTTCTGGTGCATTTAGCCTGTAGTTTAGAAGGAGTAGAGGGTAAGGAGGGGTGTGAAGAGGACAGGAAGACCTCATCTACTGTAGCAGGAGTGAAGCTGTCTGTGGTAGTTGGACCTGGATCTGGGTAGTAGGTGTCTGTATATTTCCATAACTCTTTTTCAGAGATATCTGAGGAGAGGTGGAAGTAGAAGGGTCTGTAAGAGTGGAGATTGGAGTTTATAGTCAGAGGAACAAACGGATGTCTGTACGTCAGTTCAAAAAACAAAATATTGAGATATTTGTTTGGAAGGGCCCTCATGCAGAGTAGGGACAATTGGAGGAGTTTAATCCAGTCCAAGTGGCACTCAAGAGAGTGCTTGATCAGAACATTTTTTAGTGTATGATTTGTACTTTCTACTTTTCCTGAGGATTGGGGATGTTAGGGGAAGTGGAAATGTCAGGGGATGCTAAGTGCCTTGGTAAGTAGCTGAGTTACCTGGGATGTAGATTCGGGGCCATTGTCTGACTGGAGAGAACCAGGAACTACAAAGTGGGGAATGATCTCTTGAAGTAGGATGTTAGAAACTGGCAGTGCCCATTCATTAGTAGTGGGCAACTCGACCCACCTGGGAAAAGGAATGTAACAGTGTCAAGATATATTGAAAGTGCCATACTCTGTGCATCTGTGTGTAGTCAATCTGCCACCAGAGGCTGGCAGTCCTCTGGCTTGTTGGGAAGGGAAGGGTGGAGAAAAGTGGTTAGAGTTGGGGTTTGTTTTTTGACATATAGAACAAGAAGAGGTGAGTTGTTGAAGATATTTAGTATCTTATGGTATAAGAGGAAGAGATTGTTTGATGAATGACAATAAAGAAGAAATGTTGCGATGAAACAAATTGTGGAGTTAGAATAAGATGCCCTTAGTGGAGAGCAGTTGGGATTGTTGGTTTTGACAGTAGTTTATAATTATAGCAGATGGAGTAGAGGATGAGCTGGAGGACAAGGAAGACAGTCCAGGTTAGTTGAGTGGAAACTCAGGTATCAGGGCCAGTCCAGGTGAAAGCAAATATGTCCTCTGAGTTAGAATGTAAAGGAATGGTTAAAAATGTGTCTTTTAGATCCAGGATGGAGAAATGAAATGTGAATGCTGTGGTAGGGGAAGGAGGGTGTATGGAATGGAGACCAATGAATGTATGGGCACTACCACTGCATTAATAAGGCAGAGATCTTGTACCAGATGGAAAGCTCCATTAGGCTTTTTAACTGCCAACTTTGGGGTGTTATGGGGGAGTTATGCTTGCGTAACAGGCCCTGGTGATGGAATTTGGAAATTTTAGGCTTTAGATTTCAAAGGCTGGAAAGGGGTAATGTGTATTGTGCCTGGAAAGTGGAGGAATCTTGTAATATGATCTGGATGGGAGGATTGTGGGTCCCTACCATAGGGTGTCCCACACCCATGGGTTGGCAGTGGAGAGGGGCCTGAGGTAGGCAGGATGGCTGGGACTGGGTTATATTGAGAGAGAAGCAGTAAGAAGAAGCAAAGTTGGGCTGAAGGACATGACCAATGGCTGGATGATGAAAACCACCTGAGCACCAAGGTGATAGTGTATATCTCTTCCCAGGAGGGGGGTAAGACATTGAGGTATCATGAGAACAGGGTGGGAAAAGGGCATTGTATTAATTAAGCAGAGCATGTTGGGAGTCTGTAGGGATCTGTAAGGTTTTTCCCTCCACCCTGACTATGGAGTTGAGGCAGCAGAGGTGGGCCCCCAATACTGGGTAAGGACTGAGAAGGTTGCCCCTGTTTCAGTAACAAAAGCAATTGGCCTACCTGCTACCATCAGTTACCCTGGGCTCCCATGGAGTGATGGCCATGGTTGGGTGGTGGTAGTCTGAGATCCTTCAGTCATCTGTAACCAGTCCTAGAAGGTCAACCAGTAGGTGGGGTGGATGGCCTACTGACTCAACACACAAGAGGGCAGTCCAGTCCCTAATGCGCCTTCTGGTGAGATTCAGGGAAAGGACCTGCTGGGTCCCTAGGGTTGGGACACATTCTGGCCATGTGACTCCTTTGGCCACATTTAGAACACGGACCTGGAGGATCCCTGTAATGAGCAGGGCCACTGGAGGCAACAGGTTGTTGAAAGGCCTTGCCAGCATTAGAAATTTTTCCTTTTGGGCTCTCATTCCTCCCATTATATACTTTAAAGACCACCTCTAGAATTTCTGCCTGTGGAGCTAATGGGCCCATCTTGAGCTGCTTTAACTTTGTCTTGACATCAGGGAATCTCTGATCAAAGTAATGGTTCATGAGGAGGCTATGACCACCTGGAGACTGTGGGTCTAGGTTGGTATATTGGAGGAGAGTCTGCGTGAAGCACTGTAAAATGACAGAAGGACTTCCCTTTTTATCTTAAATAAACGTCTCCCAGTTTATCATAATTTACAGCCTTTCTGGTGGATTTTTTGAGATCAGCTAATAAGCAGGTAATGAACTTATTTCTGGCCACTATGCCATTGGGAGAGTTGTAATTACAATTGGAGTCCTGTTTGGGGACCGCATTTGCTCCTATGGGATGGGCAGGGTCAGTCTGATCAGTCTTCTCAGCATGGAGATAGGCCTGTTCCCAAACTCACCCTCACTGCTCTGAAAGGAGGGTATTGCAGAGGATCACAAAGACATCTTGAAAAGTCAAATCATAGGACTGGGTTAAATATTGAAACTCTTTAATGTACAATGTTGGGTTAGAGGTGAAGGAACCCGGTTTTTGTTCAATTTGTGAGAGATCAACAAATGAGAAAGGAACGTGGACCCTGACCAGGCTCTCCATCCCTGCCACTTCCCATAGAGGTAACATGGAGGTGGGCTTCATGGCTGCCTTTTGGGGGTGAGCTACTCGAGGACTGGACAATGGCGGGGGCTGCCAAGGGCTTGAAGTGGTGATGGCAGGGTGGGTATAGTATATTGGCTCAATGAAATGGGAGACAGCAAAAGTGGGAGCGAGGGCTGGGTTTGAGATAAGGCAGAGGGACTAGAGGGAGTAGAAATGAACAAGGGCTAGTTTTGAGCTAAGGGAGAGTAAGGGGTTTGAGATAAGGCAAGGGGAGGTATAGTGAGAGCTGGAGGAGAAACATATGCTGCCTCCTGGAATTTCCAGGCAGGAAGGGAAGCGTCGACAAGACAGTGAAAGCCAGCGTGGATGGTGTGCTTTGAGGTTGTTCAGTGGAAGGTGACAGCACCGGGGCCTGAGCAGGAAGTGGCTGAGCCAGTGCCTCTTGGTGGGAGTGGTAAGGTGGGGGCAACCAGGTGGTAGCCCATCTGCAGTATCAAAAGTAAAAGAAAGGGGTTTTGGCTCAGGCTCTGGATCTTTGATGAGAACCTCAGAAGCTAAGAAGGCATCAGACACAGAATATGAGGTACAGAAAGGAGATAGGAGAAAGCTTGTACATGGAAGATTTCCTTCCAATTTTCCTAACACCTACGGAGGTAGAGATCCTGAATAATGTCAGGGTCAAACATGCCATTAAGTGGCCATGTGGACTGGTTGTCATGGTACTGTTTGTACTATGGGGCCATGTCTGATTAAAAACAAAGATGAGGTTGTGGTGTTTGAGATCTGGGGCAATTTGAGAGGAACAAATTATCTAGCAGACAACCTAGAGCATAGTTGGATGGAACAAGGGAAGTCCCGACTGGTGAATAACAGGTGTCCTGGAGGTCATCGCAATCCAATGAGGACAGTAAGGGAGCAGACAGTGGGACTCCTCACCTGCACCCATTGGAGCCTGGGGCTTGACATTCGTAGAAAAGAAATGGGGTTCAGTCATTACCCACAGCCACTATTGCCCAGGACACAAAGTCCACAGAGGGGCACAAGGCCATAGCAGTCAGAGTGCCTGGTATCAGTACTTTGGGGCAAAGTTGCGTAGAACCACAACCCACAGAAAGTCATGATGAGAGGATCCTCTGCCCGCCATGTCTTACCTCAGGATTTCTGAAGGGCAGGTGTGTGAGTGAGAATCAGAGGGTTTGGGAGCAAAGGAAGAGATCCAGGGGTGTGTTTTGTACCTAGCAGAAAGCCAGGTTCTCAAAGCAGCTCAGATCCCCAAAGGATGAGCAAGGTTGACGGAAGAGCTTGGATCTGAGTAACAGCACCAATGAAAGGCCATCACAAAATACACCAAGTCTGTAGTTAGGGAAAAGTTTATTGTTGGGAGGACTGACAGGTTGGAGAGAGGGGTTGAGAGTGAGAGCCTGTGAAGGAAAGCAGGCCTTGTTTTAGCCTTGCATGGGAGCAGCGGATCCCATTAGGGTAGGGATGGAGTTGATGCTTGTGGTTGGACCACCTCTGCCACCTGACTTCTAGAAACCAGGCAGAGAATTGAAACTTATCATACAAATGGCGACTGGGCCAAGGCCCAAGATGGTGTCTCAGATAAGACGGCGCCCGCTTTAACACTTACCACCCATGCTGACTACTAAAAACCAGTGATTTACTTTCTGTCACTATAATCTTAACATTTTTAGGAATTAAAATAAATGGATTCACAGAGTGTCTTACATATGGCCCATTTCACTAAACTTAATGCCTTAGAAATGTATCCTTGTTAATTTTTTTATTTATTTCTGAGTAGCAGTATTTTAATTCTACTTTATTTTTCTGCACTTAAAGTAAATGTTATTGCTACTACATTTGCAGTCAGTATCTGCTTAGATTTTCCCAAATGTTTATTATTTTTAGTACTGCTCATTCTTTTTTGCATCCTAGATTTTCTGTCTGAAATAATTTTTCTTTCCTACAATTAAAGAAAAGAAAACTTAGAGAAATTTAATATTTTATTTTAATAAAGATTGATTTGTGAATCAGGCAGCACTGAGAAATTAACAGTTTTAGAGAGCTCCACCCAGCAGTGTGAGCAGTGAGTTTTTAAAGGCCTACCACAGAAGCAAAATAAAGAAATCCTCTCATTTCTTACAGCTGATGTCTACATTAATTGAACATCTTCTGGTGAGTTAGTTGCCTGTGACTGTGCATGGCTACTTGTGATAGACTGAAAATTGGCTACTGGCTTTAAAAACTCACTCTGAGTTAGGTTACAATTTGTTCACATACTATAAGGTTGTGGTTATTTAAGTAGGATTTCAGAGTACAGGAATAATCTCAGGCTAATCGCCTCCAGCTTTTTTAAATTTTACATTACCATGTACCATTTGTAAAATTCCCTGTAGTCTGGTGTGCTGACAAATCCAGGTTTTGTTTTCCTGAAAGATGTTTATTTAATGATCATTCTTGAATGTCAATATAGCTCGGTATTAGATTAAATGTGACAGGGTAGAGAGACATATTCAGGAAAGGTTTTTTTTTTTTTTTCTAATTTGAGGTAAACAAATTTCATGTATTTTATATACACAGGGTTAGGAACACAATGATACTTCCCACCCCACCCTCCCTCACACCATGCTTCTACCACTCTTCCTCCTCTTATTCTCTCTTAATTTTTATAGTGATCTGCTTTCAGTTTATTTTATACTCCAAAGATTAACCCTAGACCAAGTTAAGTGTTCAGCAAATAGTAAGAAGAAAAAAACACTGTTCCTCAACAGTAGAGACAAGAGCTACAAGAGGGTACTCCCAAAAAATCATGGGAAATGCAATCAAGTGACAAATTCATTTTGGTGATAATTTTTTTGAAATCCATGTATAGTCTTTTTATAATACATTTTTTCCACAAGCTTTTTTTTATGAGAATGAATAGAGCACTGTTTATTTCTACAGAGTCCTCAATATCCATACATATCACAAGAGAAAGTCTTCTTTTGTTTTGCCCAATTATACAAAGTTGTTTTGTAATTTGAATGAGATTCATGCTCGCTGTAGGACAGATTTACAGCGTTAGAGTAGCACTTTTACTGCAGAGACAAGGCATTGGACTGAAGGACTAATTCAGTGGTTTTTTTTTTAAAGATTATTTTATTTATTTATTTGAAAGTCAGAGTTACACAGAGACAGGAGAGGCAGAGAGAGAGAAAGAGGTCTTACATCTGCTGGTTCACTCCCCAGTTGGTCCCAATGGCCGGAGCTGTGCCGATCCAAAGCCAGGAGCCAGGAGCTTCTTCCAGGTCTCCCACGTGGGTGTAGGGGCCCAAGGTCTTGAACCATCTTCTACTGCTTTCCCAGGCCATAGCAGAGAGCTGGATTTTCCAATCCAGTGGAGCAGCCAGGACTTGAACCGGTGCCCATTTAGGATGCCGGCACTGCAGGCAGTGGCTTTATCCATTATGCCACAGTGCCAGCCTCTCAGTGGGTCTTTTAAAAATTTTAAATAAACATGTTTACTACTATATTTTCTTTAACAAAATATTGCACTTTCAACCATACATGATGGTACAGTTTTATGTATCACTTAAAATAAATGTATGAACATACATTCTGTTGTTTATATTTAATGACATTTAAGTTATAAAACAGAAGATTTTCTTATATTTATAACAGAGTGGAAATGTAGCTTTAAGCAATTTGATGAAACTAACTGTTAGCTACACACACAATGCTACAATTAAATTGATCCTAAGAGGTGACTCAATTCTGTAATGAGCATTATAAAACAATGATTTAAGTGACTGAAGTAGAGACAAAGAAATGGAAAGATATTGGGTGATCATGGGTTGAGAGAAATAATAATATTAGTGTACACACTAAATGCAATTCCTGTCAAATACCAATCATATTTTTCAAAGAACTGGGAATAAAAACTATCAAAATTTATGAGACCACAAAAGAACATGAATAGCTAAAGCAAACTTAAGCAGAAAGAACAAAACAGTAGGCATTATACTACCTGACTTTAAAATATACTGCAAAGCTCTGGTAATTAAAACAGCAGGGTAGTGGGATACAAACAGACATACAGACAATTGAAACAGAAAAGAGACCCAAAATGTAAACCCATGCATCTACAGCCAACTGATCTTTAGCAAAAGTTCTAAGAATGTGCATTTGACAAAGTACAGTCTTTTTTTTTAAGTTTATTATACTTATTTGAAAGGCAGAGTGACACAGAAGAAAAAAGATCTGCTGTCCACTCGTTCATTCCCCAGATGGCCACATTAGTAGGGGTTGGATCAGGCTAAAACCAGGAACCAGAAACTCAATCCAGGTCTCCCACAATTTAAATCAGTCCATTTTAACAATCTTGAAAAATCAAATAAAGCAGTTTTCAGAAAGGAACATCTTTATTTTATGGCCTTTGCCCTGGAAGAAATTGCCAAATTTATAATCCGTGATGACTATGGATGAGGATACTTCAAAATGTTCATGAAAAATGCCTTGAATGAGAAAACGATGGGAAAAGGTGATCAGATGGCTAAAGAGGAATTGCACTCAGTTCAGCCACAGGAAACTCTCAGAACAATGGGAGATCTGAGTTTTCAGGATATCACTGAGGGAAAATGTCAATAAAGTGACGGGAAGGGACAGAAACAGCAAGCAGCCCAGAGACTCTGCAAGCTGGCAGAAAGAGAGCAGCAAGCTCACTGCAGTCCTGACCCTGCCCCCAGCAAGGGGCAGTCCTCGTGCCAGGAAACGGCGAGCAGAAGGCACCATGACCCCTGCCACTGATGCAGATCAGCAGCCCTGGTCCACACCAGCTATAGATGCAGTCTAGAGAGCTGATTACTTTGCTCCAAAATGAACCCATTTTGCCTGTCCCAAACCCAAAGCACCAGACCAGAGTTGCTGTTTTCTAACTCCTAGATTCCTCTCTGTCTTACAAGACATCAAGCAGCCCGGTCACCAACAGGAGCCCACAAAGCCAGAGCAAGGACACGTTTCAAGGCATAGAGCAGGCCCCTGTGAATCCTGCAGCTGTGGGAGTTCTGGGTACAAACCTGGAGCTACTTTCTCATGCTCTGCACAATCTAGAAATGTTCCTCTTGGTTTCTTGGGATTCAGTGCCAGTAGCTGTAAACTGTACACAATCCCAGAGGGCCAGACAAGAGCAAATCCCTCCCGACACAGGGGGCTGGGTGGCCAAGGAACAGACTCAGAAATTACCAGTGCAATTCTAAACACTATGCAATTTCTAGAAGAAAATAGAGGGAACACTTCAAAACGTTGGTGTAAGCAATGATTACTCAGATAAGATCCCCAAAGCACAGGCAATATAAGCAAAATTAGATAAAGGGGTTTATATGAAACTTAGAAACTTCTACACAGCAAAGGAAACCAACAATACAGTGAAGAGACATCAGACAGAATAGGAGAAAATATTTGCAAGCCACCTGACCTAGGATTAATTTCCAGAATACATTAGCAGGTTTAAAACCTCAGCAACAACAAAACCAATCCAGGAAAGAAAGAGCAAAAGAAATGAATATACAGATTTCAAAAGAAGAAATACAACTAGCCAACAAATACAACAAAAATTACTTGATAGTACTAGCCATTAGGGAAATGCAAATCAAAACCACAATGAAATATCACCTCCCTCCTGTCAGAATGGCTATATCAAAAAGACAGAAAATAACAAATGCTGGTGAGGATGTGGAGAAAGGGAGATTCTTATATACTGTTGTTGGGTGTGTAAATTAGTAAAACCACTGTGGAAAATAGTATGGAGATTTCATTGAAAAAACTAGAAATGGAACTGCCATATGATCCAGCAATCCAATTACTGGGTATTTATCCAAAAGACACAAAGACGTTGTGTTAGAGATGCTTATTTATAGTGGCACTGTTCACAACAGCCAAGATGTGGATTCCACCATGGTGTCCATCATCAGATGAATGGGTAAAGAATATGTGATGGTCATGAGGGGTGACACCAAGATGGCAGAATGGGGAGGGAGCTTACTGTTCTCGTCTAGGACAGTTTAAAAAATGGAGAGAGTCCAATCTCAGGGAAGAGTTAGGGAGAAAACGGCAGAGGAAACTCCACACAAATTAGAAGGACACCATGGATCTACATGGGAGGTGTGAATGCACTCAGGACCCCAACAGCCGAGAGCCTCAGCACCAGCTTTGGAGAGTGAGGGTGAAAAAAGATGGTAGCAGCCCAAGCCACTGGAAACAGAGTTGCAGGAAGAGCCTGGTGTGAGTATGGTTTGGAGCCCCAGTGGGGACAGTGTACCTGCCAATCTAGAGGAAAGAAAACAAGGGGACACATTTCTCTCTACCCCACCACCTGGCACCAGTATCCTGTAACTAACCCAGAGAAGGTGCGCACCATATTGGACATATGCAACAGCTGTGCCACCTCATGTCTGTGCACCCAGCAACCAGCTAAGTGGAGTTGCCTGAGTCTGACTGAGTGCTCATGACTGTGGGAGCCTTGTGGCTGGGACTGTGGCTGTGTGTGAGGGTGCAGGGTGTGGCTAGGTCTTTGGGCAGTCACTGTGGGCAGGTGCACACACCCGGGGCTCCCTGATTCCCTGGCAAGAGTCATTGTCACTAGATCTGTGCAAACACCAAGGAATGCAAAGATCATTTATGTGGTTCTTGTCGAATATTGTACACACTGGGAATAGCAACCAGTCATTGGTCTCTATGGAGGAGAGGAGGTGAGCTTGAAACTACCAAACAGAGCAGATTAATCATCCTCTCTGATGAAAAAAAAAAAAAAAGAAATTTACTACACCCAATTTGGGTGACACCTTGGACACTCTCTTCACCCAGGGGGACTGAACAGAGCTCCCTGGCCACACCCAGCACACGCCTCATGGTATTCACTGGAAGAGCAGACACTCCACTAATCCACAGAGGCTGAGTCCAAAGATAAAGCCATCACAGGGAGAAAAAAGTATCTCCACAAATGCAGCAAAATAAACACAGCAACTCAAAAACAAGATTAAGGAAGACAACAGGACGTCTCCAAAGGAACACAACACTTCAATACTAGAATGTGAAGATGAAGAGATTGAAGAAACCCCGGAAACAGAATTCAAAAAGTTGATCATAGGATTACTTAGAAGTAATCAGAAGACATCCGCTAATTAAAGAAATCCATACATGACACGAATGAATATTTTTCACATGAAATTAAGATTTTTTAAAGAGAAATCAAAATGAAATACTGGAAAGGGAGAATTCAATAGAACAAATAAAAAATGTGGTGGAAAGCCTTAACAACAGACTCCATGAGGCAGAAGAAAGAATATTTGAGTTAGAAGACAAATCACTGGAAATTTTATAATCAGACCCAAAAAAAGAAGAAATTAGAAAACTAAAAAATAGGGTTGGGAATTTATGGGATACTATCAAATGACCCAACGTACAGGTCTGAGGAGTTCCTAAAGGCATGGAAAGAGAAAATGGGTTAGAAGACCTTTCCAGTGAAATAATTACAGAAAATTTCCCTAATTTGGAGAAAGGGAAGCCCAAGTACAGGAAGCACACAGAACTCCTAATAAACATAATCAGAAAAGATCTTCACCATGACATACTGTAGTCAAACTCCCCACAGTAACACATAAAGAAAAGATTCTAAAATGTGCATGAAAAATGCCAGATTACTTTGACAGGATCCCCAATTAGACTCACAGCTGACTTCTCATCAGAAACCCTACAGGCTAGGAGAGAATGGCAAGATATATTCCAAGTTTTAAGAGAAAAAAACTGTCAACCCAGAATACCGTACCCTGAAGAGCTCTCATTTATGAATGAAAGTGAAATAAAGACCTTCCATAACAAACAGAATTTGGAAGAATTTGTCACAGAACTTGTGACACAAAGAAATACAGAAGCATGGTCATCACTATGAAAAAGGTGAAGGCAGAAAATCTCCCAGTAACAGTGCAAAGGAAATCCAAAGTAAACAACAGGAATATTTATGGAAGAGTGTATCAGTTATTTTAAATTAATTTTTCCCTGTCTTTGAAGCTCAGTCCGTAAGTGTTGTTGCCACAAAGAAAAATACTTGGGTTTGCATTAACTGAAAACTGCAATTGGTAAGATACATTATGAAATGAATCAGTTTTTTATTTCTGGATAAAATTAGAAATGAAATACAGATTTGAACTACTTAAAGGATGAAAATAATGATAGTGCTTATAAGCATTGTGAACTCTTTTGTGTTTGAGGTATCCAAAATTCAGTTGTTTACTAGATTTTTCTCCTGAAATTCTTATCTCCTTTTCTGTGCTTCATGCATTTTCTCTTATTATTGATGTTGTAAAATAGCAGGGTTAAAGTGTCATTATATCCTTGTTCATTATGAATCCTGTAGCTTTTCTAGTTAGGAAAAAATAGTCTAAAAAATACTCAGTGTCAGGTTTTGGTTGATATTTTACCCACTAATGGTATTTTAGATACCTTTAATCATTTTAATAAGGTGTCTATATAAAAATTTTAAAAATTACATATTGTATTTGAACTAGTTAGTGAATAGTAAGAAAAAATCTAGCTTATTGAGACTGTAGATGTTCCATTCGTTAAATTTTAAAATTTCTAATAAAGGAGTTTCAGAGATACAGATAGGTTGAGACCTGGTGGGATCCATTAAATCAGCTCTTGAGAGTGGAAAGGAGCTCCAGCGGCAGTGGAGGGCATTTACTTGCCGTGGTTGTGGTTGTGGTTGTGGTTGTGGTTGTGCTGTGCTTGTACATAAATACAGGTAGTGGCACAGTAACGTTTTTGTTGCCCAATAATCTGGAATAGTGTCCTGCATTTATCTGTACTAAAATAACTTTAAATTAATGAATCTACAAAGAAGAAACTTTATGACTGTATTGTATTTGGGAGCCTTTGTATAGCCAGGTAACATTTTTATGATACAAAGGATTCAGATTTTCAAATTTACTTTTATAAAGAAGAAAGGATAACATTATTCCGTGTGTTTAAATGATAACTTGCTTATTGAGTTTCAGAAGAAAAAAATGTGAAATGAGTAATTTTCACTGCATTAGCTATAATGTTAAATTGGCCATTTAAAACATAAGTCTGTGTTTCTCAAATGTAATCCATAATAGTCTAATGCTGCTTTGTGTATACTGTAAGTGCCACAAATGGTCTCAGCACTGAACATGTATTGATAACTCTCAAATGAATGCAGCCTTTGATGTAGGTATTCTGATATGCAAATTTATTAATCTGTTTGATAATGAAGATACTTCCTGTTCCTTCAGTTGCTGTTCCATATTTACATGTTTAAACTTGAATTTTTACATTTTCACTATTGTTAAGTACAATTTGTTCAATGATTAAAATGGGTTTGTCAGTGAAGAAAGTTAAAAACAACCCCATTCATGTAACTGCTTAAATAAAAGCTAAATTTTGTGTTCTATGTTCACACAATTTTAATGATCTGTATTTCTGTTTAAATATAAGTGATGATGCTTAGGCTTTGTTTCTGTTTAATAAGGCTTTTTACCATTGATTAAATGAATGAATGTATCTTTTTGAAGAGATTTATATCCTGTAAATAAAAACTGGTTGAAACAAATAAAAATAACATTAAAAGAGAAAATGTCACACACACACACACATGCATGCACAAGAATATTATTCAGCCATAAAAATGAATGAAATTTCATTATTTGCAGAAAAACAGGTGAAAATGAAGGACACCATGTTGAGTGCAATAAGCCAGACACAGGGGGCAGTGATGTGGTGTAGTGGGTAAATCCACTGCCTCCAATGCTGGCATCCCCTATGAACGCTGTTTCCAGTCCCCCTCGGCTCCACTTCCAATCCAATTCCCTGCTAGAAGTATGGGAAAAGCAGTAGAAGATGGCCTGAGAACTTGGGCTGCTGCCACCCACATCGGTTGAAGTTCAGGGATCATAGTTCTTGCCTGGCCCAGCCAGTCCTGGCTGTTGCAATTATTTCAGAAGTGAACCAGCGAATGGAAGATTTCTCTCATTCACTCTGCCTTTCAAATAAATAAAAATCAATCAAATTAAAAACAGGATTGTACAGAAGGTTCACATATGACCATAAATCGTTTCCTTAACTCTTAACTTTACCCATGGCAAATCAAAATAACATGATCCTTGACATTCATCTATGTATAGACAAATCACAACTTGGTTTCAGGCACTCAGAAATCATCAGTTTCCTGGTATGCCCCATACATTTAAGTAAACATTAGCATTAAAGATTTCTAGGGGCCGGTGCTGTGGCGTAGTGGTTAAAGCTGCCGCCCACAGTGCTGGCATCCCATATGGGATCCAGTTGGAGTCCTGGCTGCTCCACTTCTGATCCGGCTCTCTGCTGTGGCCTGGGAAAGCAGTAGAAGATGGCCCAAGTCCTTGGGCCCCTGCACTCACATGGGTATCCAGAGAAAGCTCCTGGCTTTGGATTGGCACAGCTCCGGCCATTGTGGACATCTGGGGAGTGAACCAGAGGATGGAAGACCTCTCTCTGTCTCTGCCTCTCTCTTTCTCTCTCTCTCTGCCTTTGCCTCTCTGTAACTCTTTCAAGTAAATAAATAAAATCTTTTAAAAAATCACTTTCAATTCCGTATTCTATTTTCTTATGGATGTGTGTTATTTCCAAGGTTGATACCAGGTAAATATTTTAGTCTCATTATCATTTCACAAACCAACATATAGCTTTAGTTGTTTATCCTGATGACTGAATTTTTACAGCCCTTGTGAATAGCATGATTAGACTGAACAGATTTGGTTGAATCTCACCCCTGTTACTTACAATCCTTGTATCCCTTGGTTTTTATTTGTTTGTTTGTTTTTAAAAGGAGACACAACAAAACTCAACTTTCAGAGGATCATATGAATAATATATGTGGATGTTCAACACATTTGAATGACCTTTCCTCTTCTTTCTGGTTTCACTTTCAGTAGGTGAAATTTGTGGACCCAGTCTCCCCATTCCAATCTATAATCTGCTGTGTCTTACAGTTCTCAAGACATTTTCTACACTAGCTATTAACTGTATGCATACAATAGCCATAAACACTGTTGACATACATCTTATTTAATTCATAGTAATTGCTCTTTATTATTTCCAATCCCCATAAGATCTGTTTGCTTACTTTAGCAACAGATTTTCTCTGGGTAAATTTTAATTCAGGAATGATTTTCCCAGGTTTCCACTATAGAAACCATTTTTTAAAATAAATGGTCTGATCAAAGAGGTTTCTTGCCAGTAAAGCATCCTCCCATGACCCCCCAACACACAACCATTTTTTTTTAATTAACTAGAAGATACATCTGACTCATATCCAAGTTATTTGGGTCCATTCACATTAAGATACTGTTAGTTCAATAATACCCGCTTATTATTTTAGGCTTATGTGAAACAAAGATTTTCTAAACAATCAGTTTAGGCACAGAGTCAGAACAAAGGCAGATTTCTGCAGCTGTGCTCACGGAGCTTCAGCACGGCTCCTAGTCTGCACAGGCATAATTCTCTCCTGTCGTTGGACTGAGAGCTTCCAACGGGATCCAGTCTTGCTTAGGGCTCATTGAATGTGGTTCTGGGTTGCTCCATATTCCAAGGGCTTTAGGTGATGAATGCAGAGTGTGGGAAGGTTCTTTTGGATGCATTTACCCAAACCAGTGCAGGCCACTGTAGATTATAAAGGAAGAAGATAAAAAAGAGAAAAGCAATTTATTCGAAGGATATTAGAGTATCTCAAAGAAGCAAAAAAGGCTGAGTAAATTTGTCTCAGGAAGGGAGAGAGAATCAAGACCAACATGTGCCTTCAACACAAGGATGGCATCCATTTTTCTCTCCAGAATAATATTGATAGTTCTCTGGACTTAGCTTCAATGACTAATAGTCCCCATTTTCCTTTGGTGCAAATTTCAACTTGAGTAGAATATATCTTCTCGATGTGCATCAGCTGAGTGTCTACCTCCAGCCCAAACAGTCACCAGGAACAGATAATTAAAGAGAAAAAGGAAATATTGATAGTTATCCCAAGAACTATCTACCTTACCAAAATACATTTGCAATTCCAGATTCTTGCAATTTCTGCTGCTTCTACAACTTTTTCTCTTTTCTTTTACTTTTTGATTTTAAATAAACCAGGCATTGCCCTGCTAAGTGAAATATCTTTATCCCAAACAAAAATAGTTTCAGTTTCTTCGTCGTGTAGATAGAGTTAGTTATTTTTTCCCTTGGGCAGTGTTTCAGTGGAGTATATCTGAAGATGATATTTGAAGAATGGTTTATTGCAGAAATCTGTTTTTTCACTTTAAACATTTTCAATTGTGTGATCAAATGGAATAGATTCCAAGGAGCGGCACTAAAACCTGTTATGTGGAAGAAAAACCCTTTTTATCATTCCTGCTCCTTGCTGGGTTTATACTGGGATACCCAGTTAACTCAGAAGTAAAATGATTTCTAAAGTAGACAGCGTTTGTAATCCAAATAGATGTTTTAAAATATATTCTTAAAATTAAGAGATATAGTTTTTATAACTGTTGCAAGGTATTAACTCTCTTGGTTCTTTGTTAGTTATTGGACCTGGATGTTGCAGATGGATGCAAGTCTTACAATGCAGCTAATTCTCTTGTAAGCATTAATCACAAAAGAAAATAAAATGCCTCTAGTGTTCATATGAAATCACAGTTTGTAGAAAATACAACTCAAAAAAAAACCCCAAATCTCCATATTTTAAATGTTTTCATACGTAGAACCCTCATGAGTGCCAGTTTTATAAACTGGAGAGTTCAAACAGCTCATGTTTCAGCCATCCCTCTTACCTTGATCATCTGAACTTCTATCACTAATGTTCTGAGACCCTGCACTTCACTAGAAGACGGCTAGACTTTTCTTGTTTTTTAAATCAAGAGAACCTGAGCTGTGGCTAGCAGTGGAAACTCCTCCATCCTGAAACACATTGCTCTTGAAATTCCCATCACTGCTGCTGTTGTCCTTTGGCCTTATAAACTGTGCCTAATACTTCTGCCCACGGATCAACATGGATCTCCATCACGGATCAACATGTACCTCCGTCACGGACACCAACATGGATCCCCGACATGGACACCAACATGGATCTCTGTCACTGTTACCAACATGGATCCCCGTCTCACGGCCAAGCTATTGTTATCTGCTCCTCTTTCTCCTTACAGTAGCAGAGCTGTGCTCACTTCTCACAACCTTAGATGAATTTTGCCCAAGAGAGCTACTATGCCTCGTGAACTTTCTTTGTTACATTTTTATTTCATCCCTATACTACGTGAACCAAGAGTGTATCTGGGCAAAGGGAAGCAGGATGGGTGGGTGCAGCATTACACTGTATCTGCAAGGGATTGCACCTGTCGGTCGGAGGCTTCTTTTCAGTGTGATCTACTGTGCAGACTTTTTGACTCCTGATGCTTCATTCCAGGAGCGCCATTGTTTTTTTTCTGTATCTTAATTCTTTCAAAATGTCTATATGCAATGTACAGATGAGGAACAAGTTTTGTTGGTTTGTTGCATGAGTCCCATGAGCCCCAAGTAAATTAAAGAACATCTAGGCCTTTTGTCTCAGCTTCTCAAAATTCATATGGTCAACAGGAGGCAGGTTTTCCTGGGATGAATGGAGGACTTCTAAGACACGGCTGTTCTCTACTTCCATTCTAAGTTGCTCCAGCCCCAAATCTTCTAAGACACACACGACCACATCATCGGGAAACTCAGTGTCTATGTGTTACATGCTACAGTTTTTTAAATTGTGATAACATATGAAGGTATACAAAGCATAAAATTTACCTATTTAAATGTTCAGTTCAGTGGCATAAGTAGATATACACTCCAGCAATCAACACTATCCATTTTCAAATCTTTCTTTTCATCCCAAACTGAAAGCCCACACTCATTAACATTAATGCTTAATTCCTCTTTTCCCCAAGCACCTGGTAACCACTATTTTACTTTCTGACTTATTAAATGTAACTATTGCAGGTATAAGTAGAATATACAAAATATATGTCCTTTTGTGAGCAATTTATTTGGCTGCACATACTATTTTCAAAGTTTACCTATTTTGTGGCTTATGTCAGTTTTATTTATTATTAAACTTCAATAACACACATATATGTGTATATATTTATGTATATCATATTTTGTTCATCCATTCAAGGGCATTTAGGTGTTTTCCCCCTTTTAGCTATTATGCATATTCTGCCGTGTAGATGGACTTACAAAGATGCACTCCTATAGTTTCCACTGGAAAAAAATATATCAATACACATGCCTAAATTCGTTGAAATTAGGCAGATTTTATTTAAAATAGGCTTTAGGGATTATATACATTCATGAATTACATCTCTTATTAATACAGATTGATCTGGACTAATTAATCATATTTGTAAAATATTATGGAGCTCAGAGATACCAATATGAATGAGGAAATGTGCTTGCACTTACTGTTCCTGCAATCTAGTTGAAAAAGGAGACATGACAACAAGGACTCAAAGCAATATAAGAATTGTTAAAGTCTTGATGGACACAGAAGAGAGCACTTTACTCCTGGGAATTTTGGGTGGCTTCCTAGGAGAGATGAATCTGGAAACAAATCTGGAAACACATGTAGGCTATTCTCTTGAGAGATTGGGAAAATGAGGGAAGTTTTCCTGTCTAGGGAGAAAGATGCAAAAAACAAAACAAAACAAAACAAAAGCCTATGAACACTGGAAAACTAGATTCAGGGTATGGTGAGTAGTTAATATTTCCACAGCACTGTGTGGAAATTGAAAGGTGGCAGTAGCTGAGTTTGGAAAGGCAGACAAATGTGAGATCAGGAAAAGACTGGATTCCTGTGTTTGCTAAGGAGTTTGGATTTTATCCTAAAAGCAAGTCTTACAATGCGGCTAATTCTCCCAAATTGTTAAATACATTTTGATGAAGAAAATGTTTCTTGCATTAGTTTGGATGGAGCCTTGTTTTCCGACATGTTGAGCACAGCACTTCCACCTACGCAGGAACACATTGTGCCAATACTTAATAACAGTCCACCCACGTGGACTTGAAATCAGTGTAATTATGAGGGATTATAGCTCTTTCATGCTAGTAATTAATTTGTTCACTGTTTTTATCATTGATAAATGAAGAACTAACTCCACATTATCTAGAAGTACCCCAAATTCTAAACAGAATTTTTAAATTCCAATGGTTTGAAAACGCTGTTTTGTTTTGAAGCCCACTGAACAGTCTGAGCTGTTTATAAAAGGCTGAGTGTCGCACACCTGCAGCTTATTTCCCACTTGACAGATTACATCTTCCTCACTGAAGATCCAGCATAATCATTGCACAAAAGGTTGGTGGACTGACAAAATTAATGGATTACATAGTAAGAAGTATTCAATAATGCTCCATTTTGTTGTATCCACTCTTTAAATTCAGTGCCCCTGTATTCCAGGGAGGCTACCAAACTTCAATTCTCAGCTGGATGCATTACTTGGAAATAAAGTAACAAATTATTTCAGAAAATACTTTCTTTTTTATATAGGAGTGGAAGAGTGGGTGATATTTAGGTTACTAATAACATTTTTTCCTTCCAATCTGTCGCTCCCCGTCTTTGTGGAGGAACGACACAGGACCCTGCGCTGTTCTTTTGTCTGCTCGGCCCTCCCCGGGTTTGCTGCTGGTTCTTCCCGGGTTGGCTACCATCCCTTCCACCTCTGTGGAAGGGCGGTTCGCCCTGCCACTTTCCCCACTTCCGCGGGGGAGCAGCACACCGCCGGCCGGCTCTCTCGGGGGCTGCTCAGATGTTCCTCAGGTGTTCCCCTTAGATGTTCCTGGTGCATGTTGTCTCTCTCCTCCTTTATAGTCCTCTTCCACCAATCCCAACTCTGCTACCCACACGCCGAGTACGCTGCTCTCCTCCAATCAGGAGCAGGTCCTACAGTTTATTGGTTGAACTGGAGGCAGCTGTGTAGAAGCTGTTTCCTCCTCTCCCAGCGCCATATTGTGGGAGAGCAGATGCATAGAATAAGTCTTAATTCCAGTAACTTAGTCTAGTCCGAGTTGCTCCCAGTTGCTCCCCACACAATCTATCTTAATTAAAAGGCACTCTTCTGAAACTGTATATATTAACATTGTTCCACATTTTATAAAAAGTCCATCCTTAGATGAAATTATATAGATAAATACAGCAGGTTCACCAAGCCAATGAAAAGTAACGCTTGTAAATGGAGATTGCCTGGATAATAAGGGACACTCAGGAATAAACAGCCAGATAAATAAGCCTAAATTATAAATCTTATACAATTGAAGGGACCAAAAATAAGTTCAGAAAATCTGAGAAAGGAAAGCAGTTCTTAAAAAAATCCGTATCTAAAAGGATTCAGAGTTTAGATAATTAAGATGACTGAAATTGCAAATATCCTGATGCTTAGATGGAGAGAATCATGGAGGATTTACTGGAAAACCTCTTTCCAAACCACAGAAGCAATGATGCAGGGCATTAGGTGAAAATAAATATATTACCATATACAGAACATATACAGACTTTTTCTTCTTTTAGGATTTATTTGTTTACTTGAAAGGCAGAGTTGCAGGGAGAAAGAAGAAGAGACAGAGAAAAATCTTCATCTGTTAGTTTGTTCCCCAACTGGCCACAATGACTGGAGCTGAGGTGGCCAAAGCCAGGGGTCAGCAGCTCTCTCCGGGTCTCCCATGTGGGTGGAAGGGGCTCAGGGAATTAGTCCATAATCTGCTTCTCTCCCAAGTACATTAGCTGGGAGCTAGACCAGAAATGGACCAGCCAGGACTCGAACCAGGGTCCACATGGGATGCTGGTGCTGCACTATGCCACCATGCCGGTCCCTGTAGATACTTTATTTCATACATATCTGGCTTATAACTTCTCTTTACAACTCTGTGTGTGCTGTAGTATAGTTCATGTCCAATGTATATTTCTTTGTTAAGAAAGCCTGGGAACAGGGCTATATAGAGCCAGTTACCTGCAACCAGTAACCTGGAGAAACAGTTCAAGATCTTAAATTGATTTGTATTCAACTTACATTTAAACTCATTAAATAGGACAGTCAACTCTCAATATCATATTAAATTCCTGTTGTAGTTCAGGCTATTATAAGAATACCTTAGACTGTTGCAATCTATAAACAAAAAAAGAGTATTACAGTTCTGGAGGCCAGAAAGTCCACAATTGAGACTGAGATTCTGGTGAGGGCCTTCTTCATAGAAGGTACCTTTCTTTCTTTTATTTTTAAGATTTATTTATTTATTTGACAGGCAGAGTTATGGGGGTGGTGGGGAGACAGAGACAAAGAGACAGAGAGACAAATAGAGAGATCCTCCATGCACTGGTTCACTCCCCAGATGGCTGGACTGACCTAAATGGCTGCAATTGCTGGGGTTGGGCCAGGCCAAAGGCAGAATCAGGAATTTCGTCGTGGTCTCCTACGTGGGTGTCAGGGGCCCAAGAAGTTGGGTCATCTTCTTCTGCTTTTCCCAGGCCACTAATAAGAAGCTGGATTGGAAGAGGAGCAGCCAGGACTCAAACCAGCACCCACAGGGGATGCTGACTTCTTAGGTGGTGGCTTAGCTCTCTAAGCCAGGATGGCTGTAGATGGCGCCTCCTTGATGCACTGTCACAACACAGTGTGGGCAGACAGATTCTCTCACGCCTTTTTCATAAGGGCATTCATCTCACACTTGAGACGAGCCCTCACAGCTTGATCACTCCCCCACCGTCCTGCCTCTTAATACATCACCTTGGAGGCTTAGGTTTCAAAATATGAGTTTTTAGGGGACCTAAACATTCTGCCCTGAAGTCTGTAAGTACTAAGTGTTTGTCATAACACTATTGAGCACTTTACCCCCTGGAATTAGGCTTAGCACATTTTAAAAACTCAAAACAATTAATTGAATTCATAGACATCTTATAAAATTTGGACAAACTGGTTTTATGATCAATTTAAAGTTTTGAAATTATTTTCTAGAATGTCAATGCTGGGAGTGGATGCTCAGCCTGGTTAAGATGCTTCTGTCCCACTTAAGGTACCTGGATTTGATTCACAGCTATAAGTTGACTCTAGCTTCTCACTGACACAGACCCCAGGAAGCATCAGTGATGGTTAAGTAACTGTATTCCTTCCACCTGTGCGGGAGACCTGGATCGCATTCCTGGGGCATTTGGGAAATGAACCAGTGTATGGATCTCTCTCTCTCTCTCTCCCTCTCTCACCCTCCCTCCTCTCCCTACCTCCACCCCATGCCTTTCAAATGTTTTACAAAACACTTTTAAAAATGTCAATGATTCTTGTGTCCGAAGACCACCAGAAACACACCTGTAGTTGAATGAGCTGTTTGTTTCATGGACAAACAGTTTTCACAATGAACAACAGAAGTTATTAAAAAAAAAAAAAAAAAAAAAAAAAGGACTGACTGTAGGATCTGGGCATTGGTTAGGTTACTTTATGGAGGATTCAAGGAAGCAGAGCTTTGCCCTGGCTTGGGTGTGGTCAGGACAAAGGAATAATCCTGTAACAGAATCTCAGGAAGCCCTAGGCAGAGGGAGGGTAGGGGAGTGAAGGCGAGGCTGCTTAGTGAAGGCAGCCGCAGTCACTCCCATCAGCCGAGACAGGGGCCTATCTGGCCATTTTTGTCACTTAGGAAATTATTTTTCTGTATTCGGAGATCATAATGGAATGATTTTATTTTTCCTTTGATTCACCATGATTACATTGTAGCCTTTTTGTATGTTGGTGCTTTGAAAGTTGTTTCTGTTTAATAGAAGAACATCAAGGACCAACTAGAGGTGCCAGGCCAGCTCCTTGCAACACTAAGGCCAGGCTGACAGTACCAAGCACATTTCTAGTTGTCCAAGACAGCTTTAGTCTTCCTCAAAATTAACATAACATTCATTCATTCAATTTTGATTTCATAGTTAATGTTTTCTAATGACATGCCAACTCAAAGTGCGCAGTGAAGAAATTAGCTAAAATTTTGTACTGGTTAGTCTGAGGGATGAATGTGAAGACTTTCAAGTGCCATTTAGATAATATGAGATAATGTAATGAGTTTATGAAATTTTGGTCTTCTTTATCTGGAGTTTTTCTCTACTTTCTAATTTAGAATATTCAGAGGAAGAGACAGAGGCAGAAGCAGAGGCAGAGAAAACTTCTATCATTGATACACTCCTCAGATGCCTGCAGTGATTAGTGCTGGCCAGGATGAAGCTGGGAGCCTCAAATTCCATCCATGTCTCTCAAATGATTGGCAGGGACCCAGGTAATTGAGATCTAACCCGCTGCCTCCCAGAGTCTGCATTAGCAGGCAGCTGGGGTCAGGAGCCAGAGCTAGAAATCAAACCCAGAGATTCTGATGCAGAATGCAGGAGTCTTAGCCAGTAGGCTAAATGCCTACTTCTAAAGTGAGAATTTTCAGTACATGAATAATTTTGGATAAAAACAGCTAAAATGAGTGAAAGACCAACATTCACAATGCCGCATGGTGCAGAGTGTTTCAATGCAATTGTCAGCAAGCGAGGCCCCTGCCGATGTGTGGCTGTAAGTAGCAATAACTGGAAACTATTGAGTGGGAGCTGAGCAGTAAGTGGAAGAAGGGAAAAGAAAATGTCGAGATTTATAACTCCAAATTAGAGCCCCTCAGGCTCTTTTCAGCTTTTACTGACTTTTGTTTCAGACTATATTTGCAGTGGTTATGTTCCAGGACCCATTCATTCTTGAAAGATTTTAACATGGCAACTGGGGTGATGCATAAGAGCTAAACTTTGTACTCAAATGTAAGAATAAGAAAGCAGGACAGCAGGGGAAGTGAACTTCTAACGGGTATTCATAACAGCCTATTTCAATATCTGATTAGCAATCCAAAGTTTCTGAATTTGCTGCTCTATTTTGTCTCCTGGTGGGAGCCCTGTCAATTCCAAATTACAAAGCCATGAAAAAAATGTTCGTATATATAAAAAATAAACTGCAATGAACAACAAAGATCTCTAAGTCTCTTAGTCATTTACTGATGCAACAGGTATATGCTGAATACCTACTGTGTTCCAAGCATCACACTAAACCTTGAGATTAAAAAAACCTGAAATAAAAATAAATTTTGTCAGAAATAACTATGCATTCAGGACGGGGTGTAGGGATGGAAAGTGGGGAAACAGAAACTGTGGTATGTTATGTGAATTAAATATTCATGTATATTAATTGCTTTTCACTAATATAACAGATTATCCCAAATTTATTGGGTTTTAAAAATGAATTTTATTCTTTTACAGTTCTGGCAGTCAGAAGTCCAAAATAAGTCTCACAGGGTCATCACTGTAGTGTAGTGGGTAAAGCCACCACCTGCGACACCAATGTGGGCATCCCAGATGGCTGCTCCTCTTATCCAGCTCCCTGCTAATGTGGTGGGAAAGCAGCAGAAGACGCCTGCTCCTTGCTCCTGGCTTCAGCCTGGCCCAGCCCTGGTGGTTGCAACCATCTAGGGAATGAGCCAGCAGATGGTAGATTCTCTCTCTCTCTCCCCTCTCTCTCTCTCTCTCTCTCTCCTTTTCCCTCTCTCTCTCCCTCTGCAACTCTGACTTTTGAAAAAATAAATCAATTTTTAAAAAGAGAAAACAAAATGAGTCTCATTAGTCTAAAATTAAAGTGGATGCAAGATGTTCTCCCTCTGGGAGAGTCTAGGGATGAACCACTTTTCGTGTATTTTCCAGCTTTTAAAGGCTACCTGCATTCTTCCCCAGTTAGGTCATTAAAAAATTCTGTAAAGCCCAAGTATATTTTTAGATATTTCAAATAAACCATGTTTTAGGGTAGTTTTAGTTTCAGAACAAAATAATTCAAAAGGCACAGAGATTTCCTGTATTATAACCCCAGCCCCAATACATACATAATCTTCCTCACTGTCAACATCATTCATCAGAGAGGGGCATACTGTTTCTGACCATTTGTTAATTGATGTAGTTATATTTTTATTTTTTCATTTTTAAGAGTTCTTGGTGTATTTGGATATCAGTCCTTTATCTTTCATGTCTTTTGCAAGTTTTTCTTTCCAGTTTGTTCTTCATCTTGTTTTCTGGATCATGTCTTTCACGGATAGAGATTTTTGGTGAAGTAGAGCTTACCAAATCTTTCTTTCAAGAACTATGCCTTAGGTTTTGCAACCAAAAAGATATCATGAAGGTCAAGTTCATCTAGATTTTCTACTATGTTTTCATCTTGGAGTTCTATACTCTACATTTAGGTGTCTGATCCATTTTTAGATAATTTTTGTTCAGGCTTTCAAAACTGTGTTAGATTCAGTGTTTGCATGTGCATGTCCAGTTGTTCCAGCATCTGCACCCCAGGTTCTAGTCCCGGTCAGGGCGCTAGTTCTGTCCCGGCTGCTCCTCTTCCAGTCAAGATCTGTGCTGTGGCCTGGAAGGCAGTGGAGGATGGCCCAAGTGCTTGGGCCCTGCACCCTCATGGGAGACCAGGAGGAATCACCTTGCTCCTGGCTTCAAATCGGTGCAGTGTGCTGGCCATGGCGGCCATTTGGGGGCTGAACCAATGGAAGGAAGACCTTTCTCTCTCTCTCTCTCTTATTGTCTAACTCTGCCTGCCCAAAAAAAAAGATTAACATTTTTCTATTGTGGCATATTTAGTCTTCTATCAAAGATCCCTGGACTATATTTATGTGAGTTCACTTTTTGGCTTTCTATTAGTTTCCAGTGATCCGTATTTTCCTGTTCTACTCTGTGTTGATACTGTAATTCTAGTGTGTTTTGAAATTGGATAGTGAAGATCTACTGTTTCAATATTGTGTGGAGTATTCTGCTTGTTTTGCTTCTCCATATAAGCTTAGAATTAGTTGATTGATAACCAGAAGGGGACTTGCTGGGATTTTGATTGGAATGGTATCGAATCCATAGACTAAGTTGGAAAGAACTGGAACTACTATCTTGTCAGAGAACCTGGAATAGCTCTTTATTTAGTTAGTTCTTCTTTGTTTCCCTTCATCAAGTTACATAGTTTTCCTCATGGAGATCTTGTACATATTTTATTAGATTTATTCCCAAGCAATTGGGAGAGGGAAGCTAATATAAATGATATTGTGCTTTTAGTTCCAGTTTCATTTGATACTTGCTGGTACACAGAGAAGGGACAGAATTTTATGTATCTTGTATCCTGTACCATGCAATAATATCTAGAATCCCAGGAGGTTTTGGCTTTGTTTTTGCTTTAATTCATTTAAGAGTTCTTTTCCACAATGCATTGCTTCGACACTGAATCTTCTGCCTCTATCTTTCATCTTATTGGATTCACTTGGTTAGTCCAGGATAATATTTCTATTTTTACAGCCAGCTGGTTAGCAATCTTATTTCCATCTGCATTTTTGATTAGCATTTGCCACGTGACATAATGAATATACAGGTTTCACGGACTGTGATGTGCAGGGCAGATGACATTGCTCTGCATTCCAGAGTCTCCTAGGGAAAGAATATGAGGAACGTGCTTCAGAACAAATATTCCCGGAATCTCTAGGCATGCTCATTCAGGCCTCTGAGTTTATGTTTTAGGTCCTGGTTATGATATCTAAAACTGAAAGATGAGGTAGCTAAAGTTAGGTAATCTTCAATAACGAAAGTCCCAAGTATTTTCCCTTTTAGATATTTTAATCAATTTTTCAAAATCTTAACTTCATATATGTAGTATTCTTTTGACTTTAGGGAGAACAATTATTATTCTTCCACTTATTTATGTACTGATATTATCTCCCAGGATCACTTTATTTCCAAAAATTATTTGTTTCAGGGGTGAGAGTTTGGCTATGTCATTAAGACATTGTTTGGGATGCCCACTTCACATAGTAGAATGTCTTGTTTGAGTATCAGCTCTACTTCCAATTTAGCTTCCTGCTAATCCACACGCTGGTAGGAAGCAGGTGACAATTCAAGTACTTGAGTCTCTGCTGCCTATGAGGGAGACCTGGATTGAGGTCTGGTTAGTTGGCTTCTGCTTGGTCCAGTCCCCATCTTTTCCAAACCTTTGGGTAGTAAACTAGTGGATGGGTGATCTCATATTCTCTATTTTTGCTCTCGCTCTCGCTCTCTCTTTCCCCCCCACTCATCCTTCATTATTTCTCTCTCTCTGTGTATGTCTGCTACTTTAAAAAAATATTTATTTATTTGGAAGAGAGAGACAGAGACAGATAGACACAAAGATTTTCCATCTGCTGGTTCACTCCCCAAATAGCCACAACAGCCAGGGCTGGGCCAGGACAAAGGCAGAAACCTGAACTCCTTTAGGGTGTCCCATGTGGGTGGCAGGGACTCAAGCACTTGAGACAACCTCTGTTGCATTCTCAGGTGCATTAGCATGGAGCAGCTGGGACTCCAACTAGCACTCCTTAAGGGATATGACAGGCATTGCCGGCAAAGGCTTAACCCATGTGGTGTCATCTCTGGGGCTGCCTTTTCAGTAAAGTAAAAGCAAGGAAGTGAAGTTGCTTAAATATTTTTGCCACCATCCTGTCCTAGTGCAAACTACAATCTTACATATCAAATCCCAAAGCGAGGATGACCAAACTCCCAGACTCAGACTGGGGGAATTTATTTGCTGTATTGAATGTCAGCCATTGGACATTCTTTATAGTATTATTGTGCACTTCTCAAGGGCTGAGACTGAATTTTTGTGATCATTCTTCTCATTCTCTACACACAGTATAATGTTTCTTGATTACTCTGAGCTTCTCAAAGGCAGGAATCGAGTTTTATGTGGTTATGCTTCTCACTGTTTACACAGCACAATATCTGGCATGTGCTAAATTCACAAAAACCCCAGCCGTCTGCAGTATGGACAGTATAATCTGATTTCCTGAACCATTGTGTACCTACAGATGCAATTTCAAAATTTAAAGTTTTGAGGATTAACAATTAAAAGTGCAATAGCAGAAAAATCTTTGCAAAGCAGAAAAATATAATAAACCTGCTTTTCTATGCCTTAGTGCTCCAGCAGGTTCCTTTGAGCGCTACTCCCTGTCAAACAATTTTCCTGTGTTTGCAGGAGATGACTGGGGGTCAGGGTCAGGGAGCGTGGGTAGCATAGTTAGACAATATCCTGGAGGTATGGTCAGAACCTTCTCTATTCTTTGTGATCCACGTGACCGCTTTGTTACCAGGTTGGTGATTAATGACTTCAAGTTCTTACAGAAACTGGATGTTAATATTTCCCAATCTCTTCTTGGCCATCACTGCCTCAATATCCAAAGTCTTTGCACACCACGAATTGTGATTTGTACTCCCAGCACATTCACACCAGGCACCTGTGCTTGCTGTCTCGGTTCACGGCCTCTGCCACGTTCTAACACTGAACTGCTGGAATGGATCTGCTGACTTTTTGGCTGCCTGGCAGTGGCCATTTGTGTGCACTCCTTCCCTCCTCTGCTTCCTCTTTTGAGCAGTGTGCATAGCATCTGGTGCACAGTGTTTGACTGTTTCAAGAAATGCTGCTTGGAGTCCATTCCCATGATTCCCAGTGAAGACTAAAGCCTGAAGCATATTCTCTGCCTCATTCCTCCTCTCTCTCCGTCTGAGAGCAGTCACTGTGAGCTATAAAGAATAGGGCTCAGTGATGATCCCACAACTGAGACCCAAGCGTCACACCCTGCCTAAGGCATTGAAACACTGCCAGTCATCTGACCTCACAGTGTACTTGTTTTTACTTTTTATTTAACATTTCAATTTCAGCTGAAATAATCATTCAAACGTAAATTCCTCTTGGTTATCAGTCAATTTCTTCTTTTTTAGCACTCAATACAACTTCAGTGATATATTTACACATTTCTAGTAAAAGTATTAAAATATTTTACTTGGTACTCAGTTAAAAAAATCAGCACCATGTAATGTCATTTTTGATGTCATTGTATCCCTCAAGCTTCAGAAATGTTAAGTCTTTTTCAGCAATCAACTATATTTTAATTGCATAAACACCAAAAAACTGATTTGAATAGAAATTCATGTTTTACTACAAATTATCATAACAGAAACACATTTCAAAGAGAATTTTCTGAAGCAGTTACTTGATCCTGTATATTATGGAAGATTAATATGATAGTAATTTTTAGAAAGTTTTTTATTTAAAGTACTTGTACCTATTGATTCAACTCTGCTGCACTTTGAAAAGCACATACATTTTTGAAAATTAAATTTTATGTTGCTATATTGATCTCATGTGTATTTATTCTACTTCATAACATACATTTAAAAATTCTTGGCATCTGTCACTCTGAAGAATCAGATTATTTCCCCCTTAGTCTTCAAAACATCCATTTCTCATAAACTTTCACATAGAACAAGCATGAAGGATTTAATGTAATCTTTTGGACATCTCTGAGCTGAGAGTCATACGCTATGCAATTTATACACTTAACAGGAAATTCAAAAGTTTTTAGCATATTCATAGGTTTATACAGCCCCTCCACCCTAATCGATTTTGTAACATTTTCATCACCTAAGAAAAGAAACCCTGAGACCATTAGCAGCCATTTAACAATTGCCCTCAACAAGTTCAGTGTTAGGAAATCATTAATTTACTATCTCTCTATACAAATTTTTTTTTTTTTTTTGACAGGCAGAGTGGACAGTGAGAGAGAGAGACAGAGAGAAAGGTCTTCCTTTGCCCTTGGTTCACCCTCCAATGGCCGCTGCGGCCAGCGCACCGTGCTGATCCGATGGCAGGAGCCAGGTACTTCTCCTTGTCTCCCATGGGGTGCAGGGCCCAAGCACTTGGGCCATCCTCCACTGCACTCCCTGGCCACAGCAGAGAGCTGGCCTGGAAGAGGGGCAACCGGGACAGAATCCGGCGCCCCGACCGGGACTAGAACCCGGTGTGCTGGAGCCACAAGGTGGAGGATTAGCCTAGTGAGACGCGGCGCCGGCCCCTCTATACAAATTTGCCCATTCTGAGTATTGTATATAAAAGGGAACATTTAATATTTAACCTTTTATGACTAGATTTTTTGCTTAGAATAGTGTGTGTGTGAAAGCTGTATCAGTGTTGTTACATGTGTCAGTAGTTGATTCATTTTTATTATCTAATAATATCTCATTGTATGGGTTTACCACATTTTGTTGCTCCATTCATCAGTTGGTGGATATTTGTGATACTTCAGCATTTTGACTATTATGAAATATTCTGTTGTGCATATTCCTGGAAAAGTTTTTGTGTGTTATGTTTTCACTTATCTTGTCTTGCACTGCTTAGCCATGAGACTGATGGGTCTACAAGACTGTTTTTCAGGATGGCTCCAATATTTTTTTTAATCACCTGCAATGTATCAGAATTCCAATTTATCCACAACCTTGTTCACCCTTGAACATGTCTGTTATTTGTCATTTCTTTATAACTGAGTTACTAGGTGTGAAGTGACATCTCATTGTGACTTTGGTTTGTATTTCCATATTAACTAATGTCATTGAGCTTACATCCATGAGCTTATTAGCTATTTAAATTTATGTTCACTTTATTTTATTTATTTGAAAGACTGAGAGACACAGTAAGAGGGGAAGAGGAAAAAAGAGAGAGAAAGAGAATGAGGAAAGGAGGGAAAGGGAGAGCAAAGAGGGAGATGGGGGGAGACAGAGAAATTGATCTCCAATCTACTGGTTCATGCTTCAAATGCCTGCAATATTCAGGGATAAGTCAAGCTTAAGTCAACAGCCCAGACTTCATCTGGGTCTCAGAAATGATATCAGGGACCCAACAGCTTGGGGCATCATCTGCTGCCTCCCAGAGTGCACGTTAGCAGGAAACCAGACTCAGGAGTGGAACCAGGACTTGAACCCAGGCAATCCAATATGCATGAGGACTCACCAACCAGTATCAACCATTATGCCAAATGCCTTCTCCCTTAGTTGTCAATCGCATATCATCTTCAGAGAAATATCTATTCATATCCTTTGTTTATTGCTTAAACCAAGATTTTAATATAATTAGTAAGGCATTATATATTCTAGATACAATTCTAGATAAAATCAGATGTATGCTTTGCAAATATTAATGTCTTTCCTGCTCTCTTCATTGGCTTTTCGCTTTCTTGTTAACATTGTTTGAAGCATGATGGTTTTTAATTTTGTTAGGGTCTAATTTATCTTTTTTGTTGTTGTTGCTTATCTTTTTTTTAAATAATTATTTTAAAGTCAGAGTTACAGAGAAAGAGGGAGAAACCTTCCATCTGCTGGTTCAGTCCCCAGATGGCCGCAATGGCTGGGGCTGGGCCGTGCAAAAGCCAGGAGCCAGGAGCTTCATCTAAGTCTCCTATGTGGGTAGCAGGGGACCAAGCACTTGGGTCAGCTTCTGCTCATTTTCACAGGCTATTACCAGGGATCTAGGTTGAAAGTGGAGCATCTGGGACACAAACCGGCACCCATATGGGATGCTGGCATTGCAGGTGGCTGCTTTACTCTGTGCCACAACACAGGTCCCTACTTATCCTTTTGATGTCATGTCTGGAAAGGCTTTGCCTAACCCAAGATCATAAGAAAGTGCTTGTCTATTTTCTTCCTGCTTTTTAAAGATTTACTTATTTGAAAGGTAGAATGAGCAAGCAAGTAAGATAGAAAAAGATCTTCTAACTACTGGTTCACTCCCCAAATGGTTTCAACAGCAGGTCTTGGCCAGGCTGAAGCCAGTAGCCATGAATTCCATTCTGGTTTCCCACAGGGTGTCAGGAACCCAAGTACTTGGATCATTTTCCACTGTCTTATCAGGCACATTAATAGAAAGCTGGACTGGAAGTGGAGCAGCCAAGACCCTAACCAGCACTCTGATAGAGATGCCAGCGTCTGAGTGCAGTCTTAACACACTGGGCTGCAACACGGGGCCCATCCTTCTCTGTTTTCTTATCTGAATTCACAGTTTTAGCATTCACTTTTATGTCTATGATCCATTTTGGATTCATTTTGTTCTTTTTCATGTGAAAATCTTGATTTTTTTCTGCAGTGGTTTATGGAAAGAGTATATTTCTTCACTGAATGCTTTCACCACTTTTTCAAAAATCACTTTACTGCAATCATAAAGGACTGTGGACTAGTCATTCTAGTCCACTGATGTATCCCCTATGAGTCCCACACTGTCCTGATTACTAAAGCTTTGCAATATATTTTGAAACCAGGAAGTGTGAATTCTATCATTTTCAAGATGGTTTTGCTGTGCTAGGTCTCCTGCATCCCCCCATAAAGTTCTCCAAACACTTTAAATTCATTTTATACGCAGTAAACGATATATTTAGGTATCTGTCATTCTGTGTGAGGGTTTTGATAGTTCTTGGGTTTTATTTGAATGCAGTAACCTGTTTGCTGCTAGCACACAATCCTTATGGGGTTTACATAAGCTCTCAAATAATCAAGATTGATTTTTAGACAGGCGATATGTCCCCTAATGATGATTATATTAACTCTCCTTCAGACCTTATTTTTCCTCACTAAGCTCTCATTTTATCAAACAAAAATTGTGCCTTCTACACACAGTATGGTTTCTAAGAGTACACTTTCTGTTCAAAGATAATCCAGATCAATTTCCTACGCCAATTTATTATTTTTCTGTATTTAACAGGTCAGTGACTTCCTAAAGCTATCTCCATGTTTTAAAAAGATTTTGCACTACATGATTCTTCTGTATATTTTTCATATTGGTGAGCTCTGAAAAATGTCAGATTTCAAAAGCATATCTGTTGGTTCTAAAATTGCTTCTAGAGGAATAGAAATGTGGTCTATAACTGGGGAAATTGAGGACATCCTTGTTCTTACAAAGAAAATACTTTTACTTCCTTTGATTAGCATAATTGTTTGTCATCTCTAAATACTGTGGGTTCCACATACGGATTCAACCAACCCCACATAGAAAATAGCCTAAAAAATTCTGTGTATTGAGCATGTACAGTCTTGATTTTCTTTGCACTATTCCTTAAACAATACAGCATAGCATGCATTTACATAGTATTTACATAGTGTCAGGTGCCATAAATAATCCAGAGATGATTTACACTTAGAAGAGAATGTGCATTGGTTATGGGCAAACACTGCACCACTTTATATAAAGGACTTGAGCATCCAGCAACACTGACATCACAGCAGGTCCTGGAAACAACCCCCTAATGTAAGGATCAGCTATAGACAGAAATGTCGCTGATGTAGCTAAAATACTAACTTGCCTTTGACTATACCACCAGGTAATTGAAATTTGTGATTCTGGATGTTTCACAAGAATTAAAAAAGTAGAACATGCTGTGTTTTATTTTATGTTGGTTCAATTAATGAGGCAAAATTCTCCCTAAAGAATACCTCTGCTTAAAAAAATAAATAAAACCACGATTTTTAAATGGCCTATTCTTCAAAGCATCAGCATGAAAGATAGAATAGACGTCCACAGTCAAGAAAATATAGTAATTAAGTAAATGCGTAATCAAAGAATAAACTTGTTTTTCTCTCATTCCCCCCCCCCCCTTTTTAACACTCTGTGGGTGACTTGACTTTTCTTTGGTTTCTATTAACTCATGAAATGCCGGCTTTCCTGCAGCTTTCTCTAGAGTCCTTCTTGACTTCCAACCAAATAAATCTGAATTGATTATTTAGAAGAATCCCTTCAAGTTGCAGTGTTCCTGTAATAATCAAGTAGTCTAATGAGCTACAGACCCTGATTCCGTTTATGTGGAGAGAAGCCTGGGAGTCTGCATTTCTACCAAGTTCACGGTAGTGTCCACAGGGCAGCTTTATCACAGTGAACCATTCTTTCATTCTTGATATATACTCTGTTCATAGAATAGTGTTGACCTTTCATTAATAACTTTATTGAGGTTAAATTGATGTGCATAAAGCCACATCTACATAAAATATACAATTTGATAAATACAGAAGGTATGTGCTCTTGTGAATACCACCATCACAAATGAGATGGAAAGTGCTTGAACCACACTGGGCAGTTTTCTCAATCATCTTCTCGATTAATTCCTTCCTCCACACCTGATTCCAGGCAACTAGCAATATATTTTCTATTATTATTAATTAATTTTCATTTTAGAATGTTGTATTTTATATAAGTGGAATAGGTAGGCATACGGGATAAACTTGATCAGGTTTGTGGGCTGGAAGAATACACCTTCACCACTCCCCTGTGTGCTCTCATCCCCCAACCTGGCCACACCAGTGCGCCCACCTGCCAATCAGACTAATTAACCACTCGCATTTGGAAGTTGGTTAAAGGTGTGGGATACAGTGGGCCGCCCTTTTGCCCTTCTTTTTCCCTGGCTGCCCTGGATCTCGGTGCTGCCCTGTGCCTCTGGGTGCGTGGCCTTCGGGCACCCACTCCATGCTTCTCAGCAAGCATGCCCCTCCACGTGGCTGCTCCTGGTGCTCGGTGTGAATCCAGATTTCCCTCTCTCTTTTAGAGCCCTCACTCCCCTATGCATTTCTCTCACTGAATTAAGAGCTTAAAAACGTATCATGCTGCCTGGTTTATTTGTGCCAGTATTCAGAATTATTCTCTGCATATGTAGCAAGAGCCCACATGGCTTATTGATATTTCAGATTATTAATAAGCAAATCAGTAACATTATACATTATTCATACTTTTGTGTCTGCTTCTTTCATTCAACATAATGCATTTGGGACTAATTAGTTTTGTTACAAATACAAGTAGTTCTCTCTTTTTTTAAGATTTATGTATCTGAAAAGCAGAGTTACATAGAAAAGAGTGAGAGAGAGAGAGGGATGGCGGGGGGGGGGGGGTCTTCCATCCACTGCTTGAATGACCAAAACAGCTGGAGGTGGACAGATCCAAAGCCAGGAGCCAGGAGTTGGGAGCATCTATCTTCCAGATCTCCCACGCTGGTGCAGGGGCCCAAGGACTTGGACCATCTACTGCTTTCCTAGGCCACAGCAGAGAGCTGTATTGGAAGTGGAGCAGCCAGGACTAGACCCAGCATCCATATGGGTTGCTAGCACTGCAGGTGGTGGCTTTACCACTACACCACAGTGCAGACCCTGAGTAGTTCATTCTTACTTATGCAGCTCATCATGTTTTTTTGTTTTGTTTTGTGCAATTCCTATTCTAATATATGTTGCTTTAAATAGGCCTTTAATTTTGTCATTGTTTTTCTTTTCTATTTCTCTTTTGAACTCTTCTAGTAAATTGTATTTCATCTCATTCTTTTGCCCCACTCTATAAGCCTTGAACTTCTTTATTTCTTGTTAAAAATTTTGTAATTTTTGTTAAAAAGTTATATTTTTCTTATTATATGAATTCATGGAATTATCTTAATGAAATTAAAATAAAATGAAAAAATAGTTAGATACTACTTTTGACTACTCAGTAGAAGCATGTTTCTGGTGAACATCCTACTATTCCATTTGTATTTCTGGTCTCTTTTCTTTGTAGGAAATTTTGTACTATGCATATGTGTTTTATTTTTCCAACGCATATGTGTAAATTCATGTACATATATAATATATGTGATTTTACTTGCACTACTCATTTTAGTGAATTAATTCGCCACGTGTTTATAAGAGTTTCAGATTTCACGAGGGAAAACATTGGTAGGAATTTCTCTATGGTGAAGGCTATTTGTAGACAAAATTGTATATGCATGCTAGTTCTTTTAACTTCTGACCCAAAATTTGTAACTGCACACATTTCAGATCACTAACTCTGAATCCATTAATATCTGCTGAAGATGGCCAGGAGAAGGGGGAGCAGCCAGATGATTTCTGCTAATAGGATGTGCCTTCCCCTACTGTTTGTAGATTTCTGAATGATTCAAAGAAACACTGTCAGTCAGAACACTCTTTTGCCTTTGTTCTAAGCAAGTAGTTATTGCTTTTGTACCAAATATAAACAAAAATGCTTTCCTTGTTTGCTCAGTTTTATCAATAACAAACTTTTAATTCTTCATCTCATTACTTTTATTGTTTTGAGAGATTTTAATTAGGTGTAAAATGCCAATAATCTAGCAGTTCAATTCTAAGAATTTACATTTTTTAAAGATTATAGATATTTAATAAGCTTGGTGCTAGAGATTAACAATAAGCAAAATTAACAGTAGTACCTGCAAAGAAGAAACGTCGGAAAGTTTGTGATAAAAACTTGGATGTCTTGTTACTTTCTGTCAGTAACTGTGGGTTGATTACGGTGTCTGAATACCATGACCAAGAGTGCATCTCTGTAGGAAGCAAAAATCAAGACTGGAAGAAACTTCAAAATCAGTGCAATTAATTGATCAATGCTTAAGTCTGCTTTATGCACCACTGTCGGTCGGTTATCGAGTTCCATTCTGGTAAAGTCCACTACTGGTGAAAAGAGTTCTTAGATTTATTAAATGCATAACTTTTGGACAACTTTTCTGTAACGTTCGTGTTAACCACTCTCATCTTAAGCTTCTCAATTTTTCTCCAGAATGCATCTGCAGATTTACATCTTTATCTCATTTTGGAAAGGATGTTAATCTTAAAGTGGAGTCCTGGTGAAACTGGCCAGAGGACGGTTGTGTGCGCGTGACTTAGCAGGGAGTTGAAGGGAAGCAAAGAAGTGTGTGGTGCACTTTGGTTAGTGGATCTTTCTAAGTACCTTATTGCCATATATGTATTTTTAATAAAATCTCTACATTCCTCAACTGTTTGAAAATCTTTTACTTAGAAAGGCAAATTAAAATGCTGTTGATTGCATTCTCCTCCCTTTATAGAGTATGACATTAGGGAATAAATATGCTGACTTAAGATTTTTGTTGTCCCTTTGACTTAATATGCACAACCTAAGAAAATTGAATAATTTAGATTACAAGTATACTGGCTATATACATATATTTTATTTTAAAGTAGAACCTAAAAAGTCAAGATACTAAATTATACATAGTTATACCAAAAATATGCCATTTTTTTCCTGAATAAATGTGGTGGTGCTTTTTCCTTTTTTTTTTTTTTCTCAATAATTTCAGATAAAAATGAAAGGCACAGCCAAGCACTCAGTACTTTCAAAAGTCATGCTCCTGGGGTGGGTGCTTGGTGCAATAGTTAACATGGCACATGCACATCCATATTCCTTAAAGAAATTCCAGTGTTTGAGTCCTGACTCTACTTCCAATTCCAACTTCCTGCCAATGGCCCAAGTGTTGGTTCCCTGCCAGTCTTGTAGAAACCTGGATTGAGTTCTAGTCTGCTGGTTTCAATCTGGCCCATCCCTGACTGTTGCTGTCCTTTGAGAGGTGAACCAGTAGATGAAAGACTTCTATTTATCTGTCTGTCTCTGTCTCTGTTTCCCTATGTCTCTCTGCCTTTCAAATAAATTTTAAAAATTAATCATTTATATCAAAAGACAAATTAATTTCTGTATACAAATGGTTACCTGAGAAAGTGATGCAAAAATTTGCATTTTGTTGGAAATGACTGTTATCACTGAATCAGAATCTAGGGCTCACTGTTCAGAATCTGAATGTATAAGGATCTTACTGTTTTCTGATGATGGATTATCCTCACCATAGTCAAGAAGACTGTCTGTCAGTGTTATGAAAAATGGCAATGCTATGTTAACAAAATGCTTTATGTGTATTAAGTGCCCTGTAAATTTGTGCTTTGGTGGAATTATATTTTTTCCTATAGGGACAAGCAATAAAGCTCACATTTGCCGGGAATTAGACTTTGTGATTTTGGCTAAATCACGAAATGTCTCTTTGCATGGATTTTCTCATTTGCAAAAGAAGAGGTTTAGTCTCCTAATGCCCTTTGCAGTTTTAAATTTTAGCTTTATGTTATTTTCACTAATCAAGTGAACACAGCTTTGAATATATAAGAACCATGTCTACTGGGTAGGCGAAATCCAAGAGAAAAATAGAACAGAAAGGAAATGGAGATAGGAAGTGGTATAAGGTAATGCGTTCTGTGTTAGTCCCTGCTCTGCATCTGCTGCAGGAGGTCACAGACATGAACCACACAGGGGCATCTGCATCTATCAGGGGCTGAGCACTGAGCAACGTGCTGCACTTCCATGTTGATTTTGAGACATCACTTAAATCTTAAAGAGATTTAAGTTGTTGGAAATGAAGTTATAAATATGAATTTGAGCTTAAGGGAGAAGGTTGAACTACAAATATAAATTTAAGTTCCATTGGCAAATAGATAGTTCTTCAAACTATTAATCTAGATAAATATATTACACCTTCAAGGTACTATGTAATCTATCAGATATGCTATTTCTTCCTTTTTTAGCATAGGACCTAAGAGGAAGGAGTATGTTTTGCTTACCAACATGTTCCAGGATGAAGGGGAAGGCAGAGATGTGATGAATATTTAGAAGTGGAAATAATAGGAATTTAGAACAGTGCTTAGTCAACAGGTGTCAAAAATAGTTCTTTTCTTTTTTTATTTTTTAATTTATATAAAGGGAACAGATTTCATGTATTTCATATATATAGATTTAAGAGCACCCTACCCTCCCTGTCACTGTCATTCCTACCCTCCTCCTTCTTTTCTTATTTTTCTCTTAATTTTTACGACATACAATTTACTTTATAATCACAAGATTAACCCTCCAATAGACAAATAATTAAAAATATTTGTGAACCTTGTTGATTTAGAAAAGTTTATAACTTCATATTAAATGAAGCTAGGATGAATGCTGCAGGTCTGAGAGAGAAGTTATGGAATATCATCATGTCCTATTGAGGAGCCAATAGATGGGTGAGCATGCAATGGCCAAGGTTCAGAGCTATGGTTGTGATCATCATCTTCAGATACATCATTAGAGGAACAAAGTCTGCAAAGTGTAGGGCTTAACTAGGGTAGGAGTATTTGAGAGACTAAAATCAATCAAACACAACATGAAATATAGATGCTAAATCATGTTAGTGTGCGTTTAGAGGTACTTGGTATCATTCATGAGTGTTCTGAGCATGGATGGCTGAAACTGAGGGTCTGGGGGTAATGCATTTATTGGAGGGTTAAGGAGTGGCAGGGGGGGAGATATTTGAAAGTAAGGTGAATGAACTGGGATATTTAGCCAGTGCTCAAATACCAGATAATATACCATTGCTACTATCAGGAACGCTCAGATACCTCTTGATGGTCCATAAAATTATGAATCTTATTCAGACAGCTGATCAAATATGTACACCTTCACTCACAGGCCAGATTGTCCCCAAAGTACAGAGTAATTACAAACCAGAATGCCAATGAATTCTATTTCTGCTGAATCCCAAGATATGATTCTCCTCTAGATTCCAAAAGGGAGAAAATTAAACTCATCATTCCATTGTAGTTAGAGTTTATATCTAATTAAATTAAAGAACAGATTGACTGGCTTAACATATTTCAGCATTCGTATGGCATCGAAAATCCTTTGGTTGGCAGCTGTGTAAATCAGCAGGAAAGAAGGGGAAGGCAGAGACGTGATGAATATTTAGAAGTGGAAATAACAGGCAGTGCTATTTTTAAAACACTCTTTACAGGCGAGTAATTAAGATATAATTTTAATAAGCTATTATTATATGAAAACATCATGATTTTAATTCCAATCTATTTAAGTTTTTATTTATAAACCTTTCATATTGAGAAGCTGAGCATAGAGGGGTGTGCATTTGGCAAAGAAGTTGAGACACCGTTTGAGACATCCATATCTCATACTAGAGCACCTGGGTTCAAGTCCCAGTCCCACTCAGAACTCCAGTTCCCTGAGAGTGTGCACCCTGGGAGGCAACAAGCGATGGCTCATGGAGTCGAGTTTCCGCCACCTCCATGAGATACTTGCCAGCTTCAGGCATTTGGGGAGTGAACCAGTGAATTTTTCTGTCTATCTGACTCCCTTTGCCTTGTAAACAAATAATTAGTTGAACACATAAAAGAAAGAAATATAGATCATAGATCTTCAGCTCTACATCATTCCCCTCACCTTTAAGCTCCAAAAATATCAACAGCCATTATTACAATCACCAGGTCCATGTCACATCCAAGTATGATATATTGTTGAGATATACATTAAGAAAATGAATGACATTAAACATCACAATTTATAAACAGATGTATAGATGCACAATTAACAGGAATTTCAAGTGAGCTGAATCTTCCATCTTTATTCACGGATAATTTTCTTGTGAAAATTCTCATCTATGCTTAGAAGCAGAGTATTTCAGGCATGGAAAGCCAAGACACTCTGGGGGAAAAAAAAACCTAAATGAAAGATTTCCACGAGTGAGATCCCAGTGGAAAGAATGGGTCATCAAAGAAGGAGGTACCGTTCTCTGAAGGGAGGAGAGAACTTCCACTTTGACAGTGGCCTTGTCTAAATATGATCAGAGTCGGTGAACTCAGGGGGCTTCCATAGCCTTGGAAACTCATGACAAGAGCCTAGGGTGATTACTGATGCCATAAACAAGAGTGTCAATTTGTTAAGTCAACCACAGGAGTCACTGTGCACTTACTCCTCATGTAGGATCTTTGTCCTTAGTGTGCTGTACACTGAGACTTGATGCTATAACGAGTATTCAAACAGTATATTTCACTTTGTGTTTCTATGGGGGTGCAAACTGTTGAAATCTTTACTTAATGTATACTAAACTGATCTTCTGTAAAAAAAAATTATAATTCCCAACTTGACTCTCACTGGGATTAAACATGACAATAGGTCTGATCTGATTTCATCATCATTTAAAAAATCATCTATTATTTTTCACTTTATGTTTCTGTGTGGGAGCAAACTGTTGAAATCTTTACTTAATGTATACTAAACTGATCTTTTGTATATTAAGAGAATCGAAAATGAATCTTGATGTGAATGGAAGGGGAGAGGGAGTAGGAAAGGGGAGGGTTGTGGGTAGGAGGGACGGTATGGGGGGGAAACCATTGTAATCCATAAGCTGTACTTTGGAAATTTTTATTCATTAAATAAAAGTTAAAAAAAATAAAAAATAAATAAATAAATAAAAAATTCCCATACATTTATAATATTTCAGAATCACAAAAATTTTCCACTTTTTATTCTTTATTTGCTGAAATAGTCTAAGGAAAATTGTCAAATATCTGATCTTTTCATTCCTACATATTTCACAATAATAGAACTTGGGATTCTAGCCTTATTAAACTTATTTAAGAATCTTTAAAAACTTTACCTTGTTTTATAAAAAAAGCTTATTTCTGCTTCTCAAAGCATGCCTATTTAGAAAAAGTGGAGTAAAAGAAAAAGAAATAAAAACTTCAAGACACAAGTCAACTGAATAAAGCAAGTGATATGTCATTTTTTCATTAAATTGTTCAAAGATAATTGTAGGTTGACATGCTATTGTCATAAATACTACAGCATAGCCGCCGTTGGCTCACTTGGCTAATTCTCCGCCTGCAGCCCTAGCACCCCGGGGTTCTAGTCCCGGTTGGGGCACTGGATCCTGTCCCAGTTGCTCCTCTTCCAGTCCAGCTCCCTGCTGTGGCCCGGGAAGGTAGTGAAGGATGGCCCAAGTGCTTGGGCCCTGCACTCACGTGGGAGACCAGGAGGAAGCACCTGGCTCCTGGCTTTGGATCGGCATAGCGCGCCGGCCACGGTGGCCATTTGGGGGCTGAACCAACAGAAAAAGGAAGACCTTTCTCTCTGTCTCTCTCTCTCTCTCACTGTCTAACTCTGCCTGTTAAATAAATAAATACATAAATAAATAAATACTACAGCACAACTCCATGAACCCTTTGCTTAACAGTCTCCAGGCCTAACATTCTGCAAAACTCTAGTACAGTGTCACAGTCAGGATATTGACATCGACACAGGCAGGACTCAGGACATTTCCATTACCACCTAACCCATCATCCCACTGTAGCCACATCCACTGCACTCCTCCCCACCTCGTCCTTAACCCAGGTAACCAATAATCTAGTCCTCATTTTTATACTTTTGCCCTTTCAAGAATGTTAAACCAAGGGCATCAGATAGTATGTCACTTTTTGGAGTTGGTGTATTCCATCTAGTAAAATTCTCTTGAAATTTGTCTAGATTGAGGGGTTATCTGCTCCTTCTTATTGCTAGACACGATGCTGTGGTCTTGGTGTGTCACTGGACGCCATTCACACACTGAAGGATGGACGCCTTTGGTGTCAGGTATACGAACTCCATGCTTTGATCTAGATCCTTATCCCTCTGTTGTATCAAAACAATGATAAAAGACATTCACATTATTTCCCAATCTTATGGCCCATAGGGGAAAGAAATTTTTCCCCACTAACAATAATGTTGAATGTATCTCTTTCATACTTGTTCTTATCAAGTTGAGGAAATCCCCCTCTATTCTTGTTTTTCTGAGACACTCTTTATTCATAGGTATTAAATTATGTCAGGCAGTTTTTCTTTATTGAATGATACTAACGTATGGTAGGTTAGATTGATTTTCTAATATTGATTAGCCTTGCACCCCTGGAATAAAACACACTTGGTCTTATTATATAATTCTTTCATATTTTGTTGAAATATATTCAGTATGATTTTGTCAGATACTTTGTGCCTATTTTCATGAGGAATGGTGACATAATTTTTTTTTTCTATCAGCAAGGGGGAGGTTGGAACTTTGCTTTACACATCTTTAGTACCAGTGCTAAACCAGCTTTGTAAAATCACTTAGAGAGCGTTCCTTCTCCTTTTTTCTGAAAAAGGCTATGTAGAATTGGTATTTCTTCTTTAACGTTTATAGTTTTTGCAATGAAGCATTCTGTGCCTGTAGAAGTCCTTTGTGAGATTTTATAAATTCTTAATTAAATTTCCTTAATTGTGATAGGGCTATTCAAATTATTTATTTCTTATTGGGTGAGTTGTGGCATGTTTTGTTTATTGAAGAAATTGTCCTTTTCACAGAAGCTATCAAAGCTTTGTGCATAGAGTTGGGCAGAGTGAGCTCATTGTTCCTTAGACTTCTGCAAGGTCTGTAGTTAGAGCCAACGTTTCATTCTTGATATTGGTTATTTGTGTTTTCTCATTGCCGTTGTCAGAGGCTTACCAATTTTATTGATCTTTATAATAAAGTAGCTGATTGCTTTCTTAATATTCTCTATTGTAGGATCTTTGAGATTTTGCTGTCTTTTGCTATTAGATATATTATTTCCTTCTATCCACTTGCTTTGCTATTTCATCTTATTTTTCTCAATTATGAGGTAAGAGGTTTATTAATTTCCGACTTTTCATTTTTTTGTATGGTGTGTATTTAATGCTGGAAATTTCCCTCATTTCTGTTCTTGATTTCAAATTTGATACCATGTGGGGGGAAAACACGATCCAGGATTTCAGTTCTCTTACATTCTTTGAGGTTGGCCTATGATATTAGTCTATTGTGCTGAACATAGAGATGCTGCCTAACGTGCCTCTTGAGGGGCGCACCCCTCTGAAATCAGAGGCAAGGCCATAGTGTCTGCTCACTCCAAAACAGGCAGGGATGGGTGCACCTGCCCCAAAGGAATGTGGCTGCAGGAGCAGCAGGGGGCTGATGGATGTTAATTGGTACCTGGAGTGTTTTCAGGAATTTGTAAATTTTCAGGAGCATCTAAATGGGCCTGCTCAGGATTTACAACACAGCTCTAATCCCTATCTTAGGCCACCAGACTGAATTCCTTTTCTCAAATCCTTAAATTGATGTATAACCTTGCCTACCTGCCTGCTGGCTTGCAGACTTGCTGGTACCCTCTAAATGAAAGTGGGAGTGCAAGGCTATCCAGAGGCGAGCTCTTAGAATGGAGGCTCCCATGTCCTGTCTCCTCATTTGAAAAACCCCACATTGAGTGTTTCATGAACATTGAAAAACTTCATATTCCACTGTCTGCTGTGGAGTCCTATAGGATGACAGCTGATTAGTTTGTTGGTGGTAGTGTCGTGTTTTCCCACAGCTTTTCAGATTTTCTATCCAATTATTCTGAGAGGAGGGCATTTCCGTCTTCACCTATTAATGTGGATTTGTCTATTTCTCTTTTAATTCAGTTTCCAATTCTGTTTTGTAGCTTATTTTGTATATAAACAGTTAAGATTGCTACAGCATCTTGGTGGAGTGACCCTTTTATCATAATACAATACTGCCCTTTTACTGTTGGTATTCTATTTTTTCTCCTCCTTTCATTTTTCTAATTTCTGTTTCTGCCTTCCTATGGGTTACTTAAACATTTTCTAGAATTCAATTTTTCTATATCTAAAGGATTTTTCAATGTTTCTATTTTTGTGATTGCTCTAGGTTTTGTAAATGCACTACTTTTTGGAGTCTTGAGTTGTACTTTTACCAATTTTAGAGAAGTATGGAAATTTGTTTCCATTTGTGTCCCATTGCCTTTCATTCTTCATAATTTAATTGTATTTAGTGTTTTCTCTACATACATTTAGAATCATACCCAACTGTATTATAATTTTTGTTTCAATCTTAAATTTATAACTCAAGAGAAGGAATGCTGTTCGTGTTTACTCATATTTTTGTGTATAATGCTTTTAGTTCTTTTCTGACATTCCAATATTTCTTTTAACATTCTCTTATAAAAGAACATCCTTTAGCAACTTTTTAAAGGGAAAAATTAGCTAGCAGCAAATTCTGTTAATTATCTGATTCTATTTCTTTTTTGTTTGTGAAGGGTAGTTCTGCTAGGGATTGGCTTCTGGGCTGACAGTTCATTTCTTGGAGTATTTCAAAAATATTACTATGTTACTTCCTTTTAATTTCCAAGATATCTGATGAGAAATTTATTTTCATTTGAATTCTTTTTTCCTGTACGTGAGATGTCACTTTTCTCTGACTACCTTCAAAACTCATTTGTATTCAGTTTTATGAAGTTTGATTATGATGCTTTCTGACATGGGTTTATTTTAATTTTGTCTGTCTGGTTTGGGTTTTGCTCAACATGTGGGTCTATGTCTCTTGGTACATTTTTGGAATTCTCTAGCTATTATTTCTTCAAGAATTTTTCAACTTTGTCTTCTTTCTCCATCCTGGGACTCTGATGGGATGAATTTTAGGTTTTTTTGTTATAATATCACTGCTCTTTGGAGTTTTGCTACTTAAAAATTGATTTTCTCTGTCATTCAGATTGAATTGTTTTTATTATTCTGTTTTCCAGTTCACTGATTCTTTCTTCAGTCCTCCCAATCTGGATTGAGCTAATCACTGTAGTTTTTTTTTTTTCATATGCACTGTATTTTTCACAGACTAAATCTCCCCTGTATTCTTTTTTTTTTTTTTGACAGGCAGAGTGGACAGTGAGAGAGAGAGACAAAGAGAAAGGTCTTCCTTTTCCGTTGGTTCACCCCCTCAATGGCCGCTGTGGACAGTGCGCTGCAGCCGGCACACCACGCTGATCCAAAGCTAGGAGCCAGGTGCTTCTCCTGGTCTCCCATGCGGGTGCAGGGCCCAAGCACTTGGGCCATCCTCCACTGCACTCCTGGGCCACAGCAGAGAGCTGGACAGGAAGATGAGTGGCCGGGACTAGAACCCAGGGTGCTGGCGCTGCAGGCAGAGGATTAGCCTATTGAGCAGCAGTGCCAGCCATCCCCTGTATTCTTATTTGTATCTTCTTTCTTAGGACTTTTACTTTGCTGACACTTCCTAATTTTCCATATATTTTAGTCACTTTAAAATTTATTTACTTATTTGAAAGACAGTGTGACACGGACAGAAAAGGAGCAACAGAGAGAGTGCAAGGAGATATCTTGCATCCACTGGTTCACTCTCCAAATGACCAACAAGAGCCATGGCTGGGCCAAACCAAAGCCAGTTGCCTAAAGCTCCATCTGGGCCCCGCCTTCTGCTGCTTCTCCCAAGGCACAAGAAAGGCAGCTGGTCAGGAAGTGGAGAAGCTGGGACTTGAACTGGTGCTCTGATTTAGGATGCCCACATCGCAGACAGCAGTCTAACCCATTGTGCCAAAAGCTGGCCCTATATTTTAGGCAAATTTATAATTGTTTGTAGAAACATCTTTTGATGATTTTCTTAAATTATTTGTCAGATAATTACAACATCTATGTCATTTTGGTGTTTATATCGATTGTCTTTTCTCTTTCAGCTTAGTATCTTCCTGGTTTTTCATGACAAATGTTTTTTGTTGTGGTGGTTAAAACCTAGACATCTCTAAGTCCGTTGTGATATTCTGGATCTTATTTAAACTTATTTATATAGCTGGATTATACAAGTTCTTTTTCACAGGGAAAGAGGGCAGAGGTAGAAGTTAATTTCCTTACTTGGACTTCATTGACACTTGGGGAAGACTCCCCATTACTTCGTAACAGGGGTGATGTTTACCACTTCTCACAAGACACCCACTGACACAGCAGAGGGGGAAGGCTCATTACCCAGGATGTTAGTCCTGACTCTATTAGGCTCCCAATTACACAGCCCTATATTATGGGGAGATTTCTTCTATAATCAAGTGGAAGTGGAAGACAGGCTTTCTAGGTGGCCTCCACTGCCTTTGGAACCTCATTACCAGCCAGCACAGGTGAAAGCCCTGGCTTTGTGCTTAGCCTTCCCCTAGAGAACTTTCTCACAGCCTGATAAGAGTACAAGCCAGGTCCCCACGTGGTCATTGCTGGTACACACAAGGGTGAGAGGCACAGTTTTATCTCCTTCTTTGGCCCAGAGTTGAGCAATTATTTTCTAAATTTCTTCTGTCTTGCTAGCCTACTCCTTTTCTGGTCCTTGGTCTACAGAAGGCGAGCTTTTACTGCTGCTCTTTAGCTTAACCTTTGGCGTTTCCAAGGTTGCCAGCTTCTTCAACTGCAAGGCTTGGATAAAGGAGGCAAAAAGAAAACCCAGAGAAGCCTCCACAGTGTGACTTCTCACATCCACACATCCTAAGGCCCTTGGCTGGTCTGACTTCCCTCTAGGTTTTGGAATATATATAAATCGATGTCACATGTATAATAATTCTATAACGTAATATATAATAGAGTTTTAGTTTATACTTAATTGAAGGAAAAAGGGAATGTGTGGCTATCCTTTCTTGCTGGAATACTTAATGAAAATAATTAATATTCATATGTTTTTTGGATATATGACAATCTATCATCTGTCATAGTTCAAAGTGGCAAAATATAACAAATTAATATGTGTTTTACATAAAATCTTTTGTTGAAAACTTGTGACAAGATTTTAAAGTATTAAAGGTTGGTGAATGCCATTCAATCTAACAGAGTGCATGCCAATAGCTTGCTGGCATCTTTCAATTTTTAAAAATTTAATGAAGGTGACATGAAAGTTTTGTCAATTCTAAAAGTATAATTATGCTACTCATAGATTTACTCAGATTTTAGAGTCTCATACGATAAATAAGCAGGCTGTTTATTTCTTACTGAGGGTATCTCTTTGCTTTACAGTTACAACAAATAGTATGTTTTGAAACCAAATGATTATTAAGCAATCCTGACAATGGACAATAGCAACAAATATGATTTTCCATATCATTGACCTGGAAATGGCTATATGAGTCCAAGTACTTTCATAATCAGCTATTTATCAAAGGCAAAGTCAAGGTTGTAAACCCTCTGAGAAGGAATTGATAGAAATTTTCTTTTAACTTATTAATAAAATACTCACCATTAATTCTTTACTCAGCATTTTAATCTTCATTGATTTATTAAAAATTGAATGATTTTTCTTAAGCTTCTGCTCTACTTTATGATAAAAGTAATCCCCAAATAGGATGGCTAAAGGGTTACAAATTTTAGATATATTTGTTTTCTATCTAGCTTTCAAACTATCTCCCAAAAAGTATTAGAAGCAAAGAAGTCCAACGGTTATCATATAATGACACAATAATTTCTCTTTCCTGATTCTTGCTTCTTAGAAAATGGAGTCTCTTAGCTTTTCAGTAGATGACACTTTCAGAAGATACCTCTTCACTGCCTTCCAATTGTATTCAAGGTTTTTTTTGTCTCTTAGTTTGGTATCTGAATTAATTCTTTCACAGCAGATAGTCATTTTTTTTTTCACAGTAACCACTTAAATACTTGATTTTGTACACAGTAATTGATAAGATGAGAAGTATATCTAAATATTTTCTGTCATGTCAGTAACTAGTGGGATATATTAATAGTAATTTTGTTCCATTAGCTCCATATATTTTTTAAAGATTTTTCTTAATTTATTTGAAAAGAAGAATTACAGAGAAGCAGAGGCAGAGAGAGAAAGAGAGAAAGGGGGGGGGTGCTTCAATCCGCTGGTTCACTCCCCATGTAGCTGCAATAGCTAGAGCTGCAAAGATCTGAAGCCAGGAGCCAGGAGCTTCCTCCAGGTCTCCCAGTGGCCTGAGGACTTGGGCCATCTTCTACTGCTTTCCCAGGCCATAGCAGAGAGCTGGATCAGAAGTGGACCAGCTGAGACTTGAACCGGTGCCCATATGGAATGCCAGCACTGTAGGCAGCGGCTTTACTGGCTAGGCCACAGCGCTGGCCCCTAGCTGCATATATTAATTCTGAAGAAGAATTACACAATGTTAGAAAATTCAGAGAGAAAATATTCTGATCCGGCTCTCTGCTAATTGCCTGGGGAAAGCAGTGGGCGATGGTTGAAGTGTTTGGGCCCCTGCCAACGAGTAGGCGAGCCCATTGATCTCCTGGCTCCTGGCTTCAACCTGGCCCAGTCCCTGCCTTTGCAGCCTTCTAGGAAGTGAACCAGCAGATAGATGTTCTCCGCGTCTCTTCTTCTTTCTCTATAACTCTACCTTTCAAATAAATAAGTGAATACTTAAGAGAACCAAAAAATAAATAAAAAGAGAGAATATTTATCTTTCTAGCTTAAGCTTAGATACAAACTTACTAGGAAAGAAGTTCAGTGAGTGACAATATCTGATTGATTTTTAAGAAGCTTTTAGAGAAACAGCAAAGGGCTATGTTTTTAATTTTGCAGCCCAGACTAGTTGCTATGACCACGCCACATTAGCCCACAGGAGAAGCAATCTGACAACAGCAGGTATTTCCCAGTGTGATCAACTTCTTATATTCTGAATCCTGTTTTGGGCTTTTTATATCATTCACCGACACCACTTCCTCCCACTTATCCAGTTGGATTTTCTCATTTCCCTCCAGTCCTTGCCATTTTGGTGAATGCTGACCCAAACAGCAATAAATATTAGTAGTAATTTGCTTCCAACCAGGTGTTAACTTTTGCAGTGAGGGTGGGATTCCTGAACATAGCTTTGCTTTAGTCTTCTCTTCTTAAATCAAAGAAGAACAACATAAAGTCTGAAGTAAGATTTTTTTCTTTTCTTGTTTTTCTTTTTTTTTTTTTCCTGCTTTTTTGGGTCTTGCTCTGTTGGGTTTTGTTTTTGTTTTTCTTTGGTTTGGCTTAAAAGATTATCTTTGGCAATAGAAAGCAGCTTTGAAAGACTGATTTGTCTGACGATGCTCTCACATTGGCCGTGGCCAATCTTGTAGACTTTGCAGTAGCTGATGCGAGGCCACAGTGCGCACCTGCTTCTAAGATCACATCTCAACACAGCCTCCACATCTCTGTTCATTTTCTCATCTAGCTCATCTTTTCTTTCACCAATTACATCCACATGGATGAATCACAAGCTTATCATTTTCTTCTGCTTGGTCCTTAAAGGCACCTTAGGAATTCTTTCTTTCCACACCTGTACGTTTCACTGAGTATAAATGGATTCCAGCATCCATGAATACCCAATCCCTGCTGCGCGTGGCCTTCAGTTACAGAGAGCTGCTGTTCACTAGGTGCCCGTGCGGAGCCCTCTTGCTGTTTCCATCAGCAAATCTCTTCCTTTCAGTTTACTCAGTGTGCATCCTTTAAGCTACCTACTTTGAAGTTTTAAGAAAAAGAAAATATTCTGCGTATTAACCCTTTCAAAGAAGCATTAGATAACAGCACCTTACCTTGTTAATGTAAAGAATGGAGATAAGCTATGTAGTCCCGGTGGGAGAACTGTTCTTAATCACAGTCATTTATGTAAGTACACTGCTTATGTTTGCTTTGTGTAACCAACCTTCCTTCCTTCCTTCCTTCCTTCCTTCCTTCCTTCCTTCCTTCCTTCTTTTCTCCCCCCCCCATTTGAAAGGGAGAGTTACAGAGAGAGGGAGACACACACAGAGAAATGTTATATCCGCTTCCTCAACTCCCAAATGTCTGCAACAGCCAGGGCTGGGCCAGGCCTCAGCCAGGAGCCAGGAGCTTCCCCAGGTCTCCACGCCGGTGCAGGGGCCTGATTGCTCCTACCGTCTTCTGCTGCTTTCCCAGGCCGTAGCAGGGAACCTGAGAACCTGTGCTTAAACTGGTGCCCAGATGGGAAACAGGGTTAACCTGTTGCACCACAGCACTGGCCCCTCTGTGTAAATGTCCTTAAAATTTCTACGATGTAGATCTAAATTTAATAGTACTGTGTGATTAACTGAAACTCTGCCTAGTTTAGCACACTGAAAAATCACATGAAAGATGGAATTATTGAATAGGAAATTATTATTGAGAGTCAAAGGCCATCTTCGTTATAAACTCCTTTATGAGCAATCTCTAAAGAATTCTAAATTTTAATATATCTGATTCCACCAGAAATAGAGGCAGGTTTCTAAAGCAACCCCTCCCCCCAAATAGGACAGCATATGCATCACTGCCGAAACCTAGGATATTTTTCCTCCAAATAGTTTCAATTTCAGCAAATATTTAACAGACTTTACAGATAAGACAAAATTGAAGGAAAATGTTAATGATCCAATTATACATTACTTTTAGAAAAAAACAGCGTAACTTTGTAATTAAATAGTAGAAACTAGCGTAGAAGCTCAACTGTGCCCATAATTTGAAGAATGGCCAAAAGTGAGGGTGGATTCAGGAGAAAGAATAAATATGACCCTGGAAGAATAACAAGTGTAATTCTTGTATCTATCAGAAAAAGTAGTAATCAAAAGGAGTGAATAGCAAAGTCCAATATTTAAGATTAAAATTTGCCAAAGATCTAGATTTTCATGTCAGAAATATTCAAGATAGCCCAACTTTTATACTGATGTAAAGGTGAATTTAGTATAAATGCACAAAAATAAATCTGAATTTCAACATTTTTAAATGTTAGGGAAAAACCTATATTTTAAAAATGTTAGACTTCTTTTTTAATAAAATCTGATTTTTCTTCTGAGTACATAAAATAAAACTATGAATAAAATGAGAACATGTGTTTAAGTGGTTAAAAGCAGATCATTAAAAGTACAGTTTTATATCCAATATATATGGTTTCTAGTCACACATAACATTTATTGAAGTGAAAACTCACAGTAAATGCTTTGGAAACAATTGCAGAAGTCTCCTCCAGTAAGTCCAGGAGTAATTCTAAGTGATGACTGTAAGCTGTCAAGGAGTGATGATTTTTAAATAAGAGTAAATGAAGATATGTCACAATTTCTGTCTGTTTATAAGACACTATCACCTGGAAATATACACACATGTCCATTTAAGAATTAGACAAATTTTTGAGTATTTTATTGAGCTAATAAAAATGTGAAATTTATTCCCCAAACAAAATGGGATATATTTTTATCTTCTTTCCTGGGAATGTCTGTGTGATGAAATATGTGAACTAGTTAATCAGTAACACCCTTCAAACAGGTAACAAAAAGCTTTCTGTTTTAAAATTCTCCATCCTCGATAATTCAGATCCTATCTATATTCCACCAATATTAACATGTCAAGCTGCAACTACTGTATGAATAAATTGTCCCACAACTTATCAGGATAGCCCCTCCCTCAAATAAAACACCAAAAACCACATTCTGTATGATAGAGATGCTATGGACCAAGGACTTGAACACGATTCCAGGGAACTGGATGATTTTTCCTCTCCTCGCACTGTAGACTGAGGTGAGTTAGTGCTTCATCCGTGCGTGGTTTGCTGGGGAGAATCCAGGACAGCTGAGTGGGAGGCTGGGCTTGCTTGACGTGGGCGGCCGTGGTGCTTAGACACAGTCTTTTAAAAACACGGCCGTCCCCGGGGAACCGGGTGTCCTGCGTGGCAGCTGGATCTCCCCAGACCGTCAAGCGGAGCCGCATCGCGTGTTCTGACTTTGTCTCCCAACTCAAGCATCATCAGTTCTGCCACGTGGACATCATGAGCCCAGCCGGCTTCAGGGGGGGAAGGCATCTATATTCTGGTGAGGAGTGGCAGCATCACACTGTAAAAGAATTCGTAGGACGGAACACGATGCCATGGCCAAGTTAGGAAGACATACTTTGGAAACTCATTTTTTGCCCAAGGTCACTTGACCAATAAATGGTAGACTTGAGAGTTTAAGTCAAACCAAGTCTAATTCCAAAGACTTTGACTTAAAAAATTTGTAGTGAGTTATGGAAAGAGAAAGAGAGAGAGAGAGAGAACTGTTTTGAAATTTTATTTGATTAAAAATAATTTTGAAAATACCAAATAGTTTACCATTTATTTGTTACTGAAAGATCTTCATCTTATCGCAGAGAATGTGAAAGTATCATCTAAATCACAGATCCATTAAACTGGGAGATTTAGTCTTTTCTTTTACTTCTTACCTGATATAAAGTAGATGGCCACGAAAAAATGGTGAATATATAAATAAATGTTGTATGCAAATTATGACAAAGAGAAAATAATTTATATTTTGAAAAATAAAGGCAGAATCTTAAGTTTCTGAGAAACATAAGCGTTTGATCATTCCTTTTAGCTGAATTACCTATGAGATCATTTGATCATATTTTCTAGCCTTAAAGAACTTAAAGATAGACATCCTTCTCCTAGTCTTACCAGTAACTTTATGTTAACATTATTTTGATAGAAAAAAGTTTTAAAAAGCACTTTTTGTCTAATAATGTGCTGGTCATCTCCAAGAATATTGGACACAAATCATCATGTGGGGGTGGGGGATGTGTAGGACCCATGAGAGCAGCTAATAAGGAGTGCATTCGGTAGATAAATACTCCAATATGTCAGCCTCCATGTATAGCAATAGTCTTCCTGTAGTTCCCCAGCAGAATTCAGCCTGGCTGCCGAAGCACTGGCTGCCTCCCTCCCTGGTGTCAAAGTTCTGCTCCCCTAGTGCTGCACGCACGATTCACCCAAATACACTCATATCTTTTTCTCAGGGACTGATTATATTCACTTTTCTATCAATCCAAACTAATATTTTTTCTCTTCTTAGTTGAATTCTAAATCACTTATCTATATCTACATCTATTTGAATATCCTTTTTTTCTTGTGTCATTTATTTTTATTTGAAAGGCACAGCTACAGAGAGAGAGAGAGAGAGAGAGAGAGAGAGAGAGAGAAAATCTTCCATCTACTGGTTCACTCCCCAAATGGCCACAATGTCTAAGGCTGCAACAGACTGAAGCCAGGATCTTGGACCTTCTTCCAGGTCTCCCATGTATGTGCAGGGGCCCAAGCACTTGGGCCATCTTCCAGTGCTTTCCCAGGCACATTAGCAGGGAACTGGATCAGAAGTGGAGCATCCTGGTCTCGAACTCCTGTCCACATGGGAAGGCAGCATTGCAGGCAGGGGCTTCATCCACTATACCATCGCACTACAATGCCGGCCCCCTTAAATACCACCTTATTCAGTAAGATCTAATGTCCCCAACCCAGTACATTTGGCATAATTAGAAGAGCACTGGGATGCCTGTATTCTACATCTGAGTGCCTGGGTCTGAGTGCTTTATGCACTTCCTGCTAATACACACCAGGGAGCAGTGCTCAGTACTTGGTTCCCAGCACCCCTGTTGGAGACTTGGACTGAGTTCCAGTCCCAGCCATTTGTGAAGGGAGCTAGCAGATGGGAGTTGTCTCTCTGTGTCTTTCTCTCTGCATTTTAAATAAAAATAACTAGAAAATTGTTTAAATTACAATAAATTCTTATATATAGTAGATCTCATTTTTAAATAAGCTGTTTCAGACTGGATTTTTATCTTTAATAAGGATTTATGAAATTTTTCTTCAAAGCATATTTCAACTAATTAAGCAAACCTTTGTGTCAAGACAAGGACAGCAAAGCATTGAACTTAAAATCTCCTTTTCTGTAAACCTGTATTTTTGCTAACATGAGAACATTAAATTCCCCAATATCTTTATGATTCAGAGTATGTGGGATTCATTAGCTGCATGTTTCAGCTCTATATTCTTAGGAAAGCCAAAAATACCAGGAAGATTTGGGCGCTTTAGTCTCTAAAGAGTTTATAATCCCAGTGACAGAATTTAGGCCCCGTGATTTACTGAAGTGTAAAGAAGACAACGTATTTCACAGGCATAAACCGTGCAAAGCAGTTCCTAACAGACACACTTCTGAATTCTTGGCAACCTTTTGCATCAAATAAAGTTGCAGAGGTTTGTTTTCCCACCCATTTAACATTATCTTCTCAGATTTCATCAAGACGTGTGTTTTGTTATTTTGTTTGGAAAACATGTTCATCAGAATTTTGGAGTTAATGTTTCCTCAGGCCAAGTGGTAATGTCACAATAATGCTCATATCATTAATATTCGCATGGGGCATTGAATTGCAATGAAATTTCAGCTACATTTCATTGAAATCTGTCATATTTTCATTTTGGGTGCACCTAAGAGTAAGTGATCTGACAGGCAGGACTTGGTACAGTCGCAATTGTTCTTCCACATTATCTCAAGCTAGCTCTGCTCAACCTTTCTAGCATGAGAAGAGATAAAGCCTTCAGCTCTAGGTTTGTCCATCTTCTGTTAACTGTGTATCATCCGAGAATTCTTGTATTGAATGGAAAGAATAAACATTTTCTGAGGAGAGAGAATATCCTTAGGACCCTGTTCTCACCTCCGTTGAAAAATCAGTGCATTGTGGGGCCAGTGCTGTGGCGCAGCAGGTTAAAGCCGTGGTCTGAGGTGCCAGCATTCCATATGGGCACCGGTTCTAGTCCCAGCTGCTCCTCTTCCGATCCAGCTCTCTGCTTTGGCCTGGGAAAGCAGGACCCCTGCACCCATGTGGGAGACCCGGAAGAAGCTCCTGGATCCTGACTTCAGATCAGCTCAGCTCTCTCTGGCCATTGCGGTCATCTGGGGAGTGAACCAGTGGATGGAATCTCTCTCTCTCTCTCTCTCTCTCTCTGGCTCAACCTCCCTCTGTAACTCTGACTTTCAAATAAATAAAAAAATAAATCTTTAAAAAAATTCAGTGCATTGTGGCAAGGTGGACTAAGCAACCGCATACAAATTCAGTATCACATGTGAGACCCAGTTCAGGTTCTGGCTGCTCCACCTCCAACTCAACTCTCTGAAAATGCACCTGGGAAAAGTGCAGAGGACGGCCCAAATGCTGGGTCCTTGCCACCCACTCAGGAGACCTGATGCAGCTGCAGGCTTCTGACTGTGGCTTGTCCCACCTCTGGCCTTTGTGGCTATGTGGAGTATGATTCAGAAGATGGCAGATTTCTCTCTCTCTCTCTCTCTGTCTCTCTCTCTCTCTCTCCATCTCTCTTGCTTACTCTCAACTTTATATTTATATAAAAAACTTTATATATAAACTTTCTCCCCTCATAACTCTGCCCTGAAAATAAATACATAAATCTTTTAACAAAAAAAGAAAAGCCAATGCATATTTCATTTCTTGGTGTTGAATAAACTTAAATTCTTGCATGAAGGAATCTATCAAAATAGTTATTATGTAGAAAAATGTTAAAACATAAATCCCGTGCGAATGCCGCTCTTCATGGAGGAGTGACACCATTGGTTCTGTTTGCAAAGCCAACAGCTGGTAAACTCAGTGACAATAACAAAACTACTGTCATCACATCAATATTATCCAGACAATAATCCCCTGAGTAAATGTATTTCTAACTGATTTCCAAGCTGGTACACGGACTCTACATAATGAGGCAACTTTGTTTCTTAGCAACAGAAGGATAAAACAGATTGAAATATGATGGGTTTGACAGAGACAGTGAATGGGGGAAATCAATATAACTTGAAAAAATCAGCAGGAGAGAACTTGATAGGTATTAAGGAAAGTTGCACAATACTTTTATTTTTTAAAATCTTTAGCATAAAGCTAGAATGTAAGGGATGATGATATTTGTAGAAAAATAAAAAAACTAAGGAAAAATTTTGTTCTATATCAGAAAATTATTCAAGGGCTTTTCTTCTGTTCAGATCTATTACAATCTAGCAAGCAATGAGTTAAGGAAATAAATTAAAGGAATAAATCTTACTCATATTCTTTTAAAAGGCTGATAGGTGACCTAATCTTGGCAAGAAGCACATTTTACAGATTTCCTAGAATTTAAATATCCTAGTAGAAAATTTTCACAAAAGGTTTGGTTAACTAGAATGTTTTAAAATTTATTTTCTCAAAACTCATTTGATCATTCAATAAATTACAAAATTATAATATATAATAGAATCATGTTATTTAAAGCAATAGATACTGTTGATTAGTAATAATAGTTTCTATTTAGTGAGTCCTTACTGTAAATTGGCCATTTCACAATAATCTTATATACATTTTATTTGATCTGTACAACCCCCATAAAATTGGGAATAATGTTCCTCATTTCACAAAGGAAAGAAGTCACCTTGAAAAATGTTCATGTAGTACAAAAATTCTAGTAAGACTCCTAAGAATTCTCTTCTGCTCTGTGTACACTTCATGCCCTCGACAGTGTGTATAATTTCCCTCTCCTTAAATACAAGTAGAATATGTGAATGTGGATGGTAAAACTCTTCTGTGATTAATTGATGGATTGGCTGCCCTGGAGTTGATCAAATGGAAAATTGCCTAGGTAAGTGTGGTCTACTCAGGCCCTCAAAGGGTCTAGCAACTTCCTGGGGGTACAGAGTCGAAGTTTAGGGAGGCCTTCGGAGGGGACCAAAGTCAGTGCCCCAGCAGCCACCTCTAGGAAATGAAAGCAGAATCTTGAAACACAGCAGGACCATACAGCTGCAAGGAAAGGAATTCTGCTTGGGAAAGGACCTTAAGCCTCCGCTAGAAACTGAGGTCATGGAAGACCTTGAATTCAGAATTCAGCCAGAGAGTACCCTGACAAATGACATCAGAAACTGATACCATAAATGGTTGCTGTTTTAAGCAACCAAAGTGGTAAAAGCTTGCTATTTAGTAATAGTAAAAGAATACTCCAAGTCCTATTGCCAGTGAATGAGAAGAAACCTGGGACAGTGGCTATGATACCTACCTTTGAAAAGTCCTACTGTCAATTTCCATATAAATTAGGAGTTTTGTCTGCAATCTATATAAGCAGACTTCCGAATAACAACATAAAAGTGAAAATATGTTATTTCATGTGAAGTTCTGGTTATCCCACAGGATGAAAAAGAAAAACTAAACAACCAGAACATTTTCTAGAATCACAGCAGTGAAGACAGACAGCTACTGTTGGACAGTGGCTGTTTCCGCTGCTTCAAGGTCCCTATTGCAACTAAAGAGTCATATTCCCAGGAGATGAAGTCTGATTGTTCTGCCTAAGCAACAGGCAACACCTGAGGGGCTTGGATGTGGCTAATATAACTTTCAGGATCATGAGAAATGGAGAGAAAAAAAAAGTGAGGCAGGTTTGATTTTTCATTTCTATTGTGTAAGAATTGAAGAATCTATGGAGGTTCTCCAGAGAAACAGAGCCAACAGAATTTATATAGAGATTTACATTTATTTTAAAGCATTGGCTCAGTAGTGGAGACTGGCAAGTCCAAAGCTCACAGGTAAGCTGAGAGGCTGGAGATTCGAGCAGAATTGCAATTGAAGACTTGAGCTTGAAGGCAGGGGTCCTCTGTCTCCACTGATTGAACGAGGCTCACTCAGATGGTGGAAGTTCATTCTTCACCCAAAGTCTACGGATTAAATGCTAATCATATCCAGAAGACACCACGCCTGCAACATCTAAACAGGTGCTTAACAAAGACGCTGGTAATTATACCCTAGCTGAGTTGACACAAAATTTATTCATTACAGGGAATCCAAAATTTGGGTAGCTTCCAATGCTTTCAGGTGGGCTTTTCTTTAGGCTATCTATTCTGACCAGCAAATAAATGAAAGAATTCAGAAAGTTGGAGCTGTATCTTTTGTGGATGTGTGCTTGGAGGATATGCTGAATTCATTCTATTAACCAATGTCACAATATTATCAAAGTTGTGCCTTTAAAGTGATAGAAACAGTAAATATACATGAGCTTTAGAAAATTTACATTGCTGGAAAAAAATGGGAATGATCCATTGAATTTTCAAACTGGATGGAAGAAAATGTTATCACCATGATGAGTATTTTCTTGAAAATTTTTGCCACCATATCTCCATTTTACTATTAAGTATTAACTGAATGAACATTATACATTAAGAGACATTACACTAAATCAACTGCAGTTGATCAAAAAATGTTTTGGAAGGTCAGTTGATAGACCTAATTGTTAGGACATCAGTTAAGCATTTAAATTCCATGTGGGTGTGCCTAGGTTGGAGTCTTGCTCCTGTCTCAAGCTTTGTGCCAGTCCAGAGCTGGGATGGTGAAAATAATTGGATTGTTGCCACCCACCTGAGAAACCTGGATTGAATTTGTGACTCCTGGCAAGGGCCTTAATCCAGTCCCAGTTGTCACAGACACTTGGGGATTGTATTAATTAATGGGTACCAGCCTCCCTCACTCTCTCCCTCTCTTCCTCAGAAATAATGAAATAAATATTTTGAAAAAAATCTTTGCAACATTCTTTCATTTGGTGTCAGAATTATAGTGAAGAATTAAAACATGCTATTGGAGCCGGTGCTGTGGCGCAACAGGTTAAAGCCCTGGCCTGAAGTGCCAGCATCCCATATGGGCGCTGGTTCTAATCCCAGCTGCTCCTCTTCCAATCCAGCTCTCTGCTATGGCCTGGGAAAGCAGTAGAAAGCAGTAGAAGACAGCCCAAGTGCTTGGGGCCCTGCACCCACGTGGGAGACCTGGAAGAAGCTCCTAGCTCCTGGCTTCAGATCGGCACAGTTCTGGCCATTGCGGCAATCTGGGGAGTGAACCAGAAGATGGAAGACCTATATCTCTCTATCTCTACTTCTCTCTGTAACTCTGTCTTTTAAATAAATAAAATAAATCTTTAAAAAATTCCATCTTTGAGGAAAATATTTTATTTTGAATTTTACAGATTTTAAATTATGAATTCATTTATATTTCTAGCAAATTTTGGGGGCACATTGCTAATTGGGGTCTCAGATTCCCTTACTAACTCTTTTGATGATTTTCCTCTCTTGCAAGAAGCAGTTGAGGTATAAATGGTGATTCTATGAGTCTTGAACATATAGGGCTTCAGAACTTTTACACATCTGCTCATATTTAGGAAGCAGAATTTGAATGACAACCAAGTGACTGCTAACATCCTATCCAAAGGTATCATTTTTAAATGATTTGTTTCATTTATCTGAAAGGCAAAGTTACAGAAAGAGATGGAGAGACAGAGAGAATCTTCCCCCTACTGGCTCATTCTCCCTAATGGCCACAGTGTCCAGGGCTGGGCCAAGCTGAAGCCAGGAGCCAGGAGCTTTTTCCAGGTCTCCACTGTGGGTGCAGGGGCCCAAGCACAGGAGCCATCTTCTTCTGCCTTCCCAGGCCATAGCAGAGAGCTGGATTGGAATGGAGCAGCGGGGATTCAAACCAGTGCCCAAATGGGATGCTGGCTTAGCAGGTGGTCGCTTTACCTGATAAGCCACAGTGCCAGCCACCAAATTCATCATTTTTGGGAATTATGTTTTCATGGTTATTTTTATTTGTATTCCTAAACTAGATCTGGGGAAATTTGTCCACTAATGTTACAAGTAAGCATGATCAAGTTTGTATGTGAGTGTTTTTATGGGCTTTGGATTAATTGGGGCAGCAAGTGGTTGAGCTTTTCTCACCCTGGACAGTAATGAATTCATATTACTAAGGGCGGACTGCAGACAAAGGGCTATTCTATTTTGTCAGTGCTTTCAGCTTCAGAGAAGTGACAAGTCTTTCACTTTCAGCCACCCAGGCAATTCAGATGGTTCAAGATCATCCTTTTATTCAGTGTAACATCAAGCAATAAACTGAGAACAAATAGGAAATTAAACTGCTCTCATTTCTGATATTTTGCTGTCACTTGTAGAGGCAGAGGGGAGTAGCAGAATTCTAAAGTCAGAGTTCTTGGCTTGGAATCATGACTCTGCATCTTGATGAATACATGACCCTACCTGGTTTTCTCAGCTGTTCTCAGCCCCAATCTCTTTTCAGAAGATGGATAATAGCGATGCTGTAAGGACTTCATGAAACAATACAAATGGAGTGCTTAGAATCAGCAAGTGCTGGTAATATTTCAACTAGGAAAAAGCCCCAAATTACAAAATGTGTCAACTTCCATGGTGTGAATTCTGCCTCCACTTGGCAGTTTCAGACCTCAATGAACCTGGAGCTCAAGACGTGTGCATCAGGTGGCTCTTTTGTGATAGTGTGAACCACGTCTAGAAACCACCAAGAAACCACAACTGTGCCCTCTCAGTTCACCCATGTTGTCCCGTGTGGCAAAATTTCCTTTTTTTTTAAAGATTGATCAAGTTTCCTTCTTATGTATATACTACATTTTCTTTACTTTCTTGATGTATGTTTATGCTGTTTCTATACTTGGCTATTATAAATAATCCCGAAATGAATATGGGAGAATATATAGCTTTTCAAGCTCTTGGTTTCTGTTCTTTTGGGTGTAAACCTAAAAGTGGGATTTCTGGATGATATAATAATTGGTTTTATTTTTTTAAGGAATCACAGTATTATTTCCATGATGACTGCATCATTTTATATTCTACCAACAGTGTACCATGGTTCCAATTTCTCCACATCCTTGTCAATTGCTGTTTGTTACCTTTTGTTTTTTCTAAATTATTATTTTATTTATTTATTCATTTATTTATTAGAGGGAGAGAGAGAGAGAGAGAAAGAGAGAGAGAGAGAGAAAGATCTCCCTTGCACAGTTGACTCTCCAAATGCCCACAGCAGCCAGGGATGGATCAGGCAGAAGCCAGGAGCCCAGAACTCAGTCCAGGGCAGGGACCCAATTATATGAGTTATCACCTGCTGCTTCTCAGGGCAAGCATTATCAGGAAGCCCAACCAGGTAGCGGAGCTGGGATTCAAACCCAAGCACTCCAACATGGCATTCAGTATCCCAATAGGACAAACATCCATCCCTTTTCTGCTTTTTTGATAGTAACCATCCGAACAGGAGTGAAAAGATAAATCTCACGTGGTTTTAATTTGCATTAGGGTAAGTGAAATAAGCCAGTCATAAAAGAAAAAATTCTGCAGGATGCTACTTAAGTGAAGTATCTCAAATTGTCAAACTCACATAAACAGAGGGCAATGGTGGTTGGTAGGGGCTAGGAGTGGGAAGGGGAAAATGAATAGTTTCTGCTCAATGGGCAGAAATTTCAGTTATGCCAGCAGAAGTTGTAGCTATCTGCTATACAACATTCTGCTTTAGTGAACAGAATGGTAGTGTATACTTAAGAGGATAGAGTTCATGTTAAGTGTTGCTATCATAAATAAGTAAATAAAGCCACCTGCCTTCAACTCAATTCTATCTATGGTTCTGACAAGTCACCAGCTGTTCAGTCATGCACAGCAGAGGTTTTAAAGAGGTGTCTTCAGCAGCTACTGTAATTAGTGCTAAAGCCAAAGGGCCATGATTTGTTTGGCTGGATTGTGGACATTTGTTGAGTGGACTCTGTTTCCAGGCAGCTTCATGGGGTTGGAAGCTTCATCTTTTCATAGCAAAGGACGTTTGGAAGAGAATCTGCCTGTAGTGGGTGCTATTCTCTCAATTGAAAGACACTTCTTGCTATGATCAAGGTTACAAATATATAATACTTCAAGTTATTTGTAATAATATTAGTCTATTTGCAGATCAATAGGACAGAAGATCAACAAGGATACAGTAGATTTAAACGAAATATAGCCCAAATGGATCTAACAGATATATACAGAACTTTCAATCCTACAGCTAAAGATTTTACATTCTTCTCAGCAGTACATGGAACCTTCTCTAGGATTGACCACATACTAGGCCATAAAGCAAGTCTCAGCAAATTCAAAAGAATTAGAATCATACCATGCAGCTTCTCAGACCATAAAGGAATGAAGTTGGAAATTAGCAACTCAGGAATCCCTAGAGCATACGCAAACACATGGAGATTGAACAACATGCTCCTGAATGAACAATGGGTCATAGAAGAAATCAAAAGAGAAATCAAAAACTTTCTGGAAGTAAATGAGGATAACAGCACAACATACCAAAACTTATGGGACGCAGCAAAAGCAGTGTTAAGAGGAAAGTTTATATCAATAGGTGCCTACATCAAGAAATTGGAAAGGCACCAAATAGAGGAGCTTTCAATTCACCTCAAGGATCTAGAAAACCTACAGCAAACCAGACCCAAATCTAGTAGAAGAAGAGAAATAATTAAAATCAGAGAAGAAATCAACAGGATTGAATCCAAAAAAAATTACAAAAAATCAGCCAAACGAGAAGCTGGTTTTTTGAAAAAACAAACAAAATTGACACCCCATTGGCCCAACTAACTAAAAAAAGAAGAGAAAAGACCCAAATCAATAAAATCAGAGATGAAAAAGGAAACGTAACAACAGACACCACAGAAATAAAAAGAATCATCAGAAATTACTACAAGGACTTGTATGCCAGCAAACAGGGAAACCTATCAGAAATGGATAGATTCCTGGACACATGCAACCTACCTAAATTGAACCAGGAAGACATAGAAAACCTAAACAGACCCATAACTGAGACAGAAATTGAAACAGTAATAAAGGCCCTCCCAACAAAGAAAAGCCCAGGACCAGATGGATTCACTGCTGAATTCTACCAGACATTTAAAGAAGAACTAACTCCAATTCTTCTCAAACTATTCAGAACAATCGAAGAAGAGGGAATCCTCCCAAATTCTTTCTATGAAGCCAGCATCACCTTAATTCCTAAGCCGGAAAAAGATGCAGCACTGAAAGAGAATTACAGACCAATATCCCTGATGAACATAGATGCAAAAATCCTCAATAAAATTCTCGCCAATAGAATGCAACAACACATCAGAAAGATCATCCACCCAGACCAAGTGGGATTTATCCCTGGTATGCAGGGATGGTTTAATGTGCGCAAGACAATCAATGTGATACACCACATTAACAGACTGCAGAAGAAAAACCATATGATTATCTCAATAGATGCAGAGAAAGCATTTGATAAAATTCAACACCCGTTCATGATGAAAACTCTAAGCAAACTGGGTTTGGAAGGAACATTCCTCAATACAATCAAAGCAATCTATGAAAAACCCACAGCCAACATCCTATTGAATGGGGAAAAGTTGGAAGCATTTCCACTGAGATCTGGTACCAGACAGGGATGTCCACTCTCACCACTGCTATTCAATATAGTTCTGGAGGTTCTAGCCAGAGCTATTAGGCAAGAAAAAGAAATTAAAGGGATACAAATTGGGAAGGAAGAACTCAAACTATCCCTCTTTGCAGATGACATGATTCTTTATTTAGGGGACCCAAAGAACTCTACTAAGAGACTATTGGAACTCATAGAAGAGTCTGGCAAAGTAGTAGGGTATAAAATCAATGCACAAAAATCAACAGCCTTTGTATACACAGACAATGCCATGGCTGAGGAAGAACTTCTAAGATCAATCCCATTCACAATAGCTACAAAAACAATCAAATACCTTGGAATAAACTTAACCAAGGACGTTAAAGATCTCTACAATGAAAATTACAAAACCTTAAAGAAAGAAATAGAAGAGGATACCAAGAAATGGAAAAATCTTCCATGCTCATGGATTGGAAGAATCAATATCATCAAAATGTCCATTCTCCCAAAAGCAATTTATAAATTCAATGCAATACCAATCAAGATACCGAAGACCTTCTTCTTAGATCTGGAAAACATGGTGCTGAAATTTATATGGAGGCACAAGAGACCTCGAATAGCTAAAGCAATCTTGTACAACAAAAACAAAGCCAGAGGCATCACAATACCAGACTTCAGGACATACTACAGGGCAGTTGTAATCAAAACAGCATGGTACTGGTACAGAAACAGATGGATAGACCAATGGAACAGAATTGAAACACCAGAAATCAACCCAAACACCTACAGCCAACTTATATTTGATCAAGGATCTAAAACTAATTCCTTGAGCAAGGACAGTCTATTCAATAAATGGTGCTGGGAAAATTGGATTTCCACGTGCAGAATCATGAAGCAAGACCTCTACCTTACACCTTACACAAAAATCCACTCAACATGGATTAAAGACCTAAATCTACGACCTGACACCATCAAGTTACTAGAGAACATTGGAGAAACCCTTCAAGATATTGGCACAGGCAAAGAGTTTCTGGAAAAGACCCGGGAGGCACAGGCAGTCAAACCCAAAATCAACTATTGGGATTGCATCAAATTGAGAAGTTTCTGTACTGCAAAAGAAACAGTCAGCAGAGTGAAGAGACAACCAACAGAATGGGAAAAAATATTTGCAAACTATGCAACAGATAAAGGGTTAATAACCAGCATCTACAAAGAGATCAAGAAACTCCACAAAAACAAAACCAACAACCCACTTAAGAGATGGGCCAAGGACCTCAATAGACATTTTTCAAAAGAGGAAATCCAAATGGCCAACAGGCACATGAAAAAATGTTCAAGGTCATTAGCAATCAGGGAAATGCAAATCAAAACCACAATGAGATTTCACCTCACCCCGGTTAGAATGGCTCACATTCAGAAATCTACCAACAACAGATGCTGGCGAGGATGTGGGGAAAAAGGGACACTAACCCACTGTTGGTGGGAATGCAAACTGGTCAAGCCGCTATGGAAGTCAGTCTGGAGATTCCTCAGAAACCTGAAGATAACCCTACCGTTCGACCCAGCCATCCCACTCCTTGGAATTTACCCAAAGGAAATTAAATTGGCAAACAAAAAAGTGGTCTGCAGCCTAATGTTTATTGCAGCTCAATTCATAATAGCTAAGACCTGGAACCAACCTAAATGCCCATCAACGGTAGACTGGATAAAGAAATTATGGGATATGTACTCTTTAGAATACTATACCGCAGTAAGAAACAACGAAATCCAGTCATTTGCAACAAAATGGAGGAATCTGGAACACATCATGCTGAGTGAAATAAGCCAATCCCAAAGGGACAAATACCATATGTTCTCCCTGATCGGTGACAACTGACTGAACACAAAAAAGGAAACCTCCTGAAGTGAAATGGACACTATGGGAAATGGTGACTTGATCAGCATAGCCCTGACTGTTAATGAACAACTTTATACATTATCCCTCTTAGTAGTTTTCTTGGTCTGTTCTACTTAATATGACTGGTTTAATTCTGTAATTAATACACAGTTATTCTTAAGTGTTGAAAATTAACTGAAATGTGATCCCTGTTAAACATAAGAGTGGGAATAAGAGAGGGAAGAGATGTATAATTTGGGACATGCTCAAGCTGACTTGCCCCAAATGGTAGAGTTAGAAACATACCAGGGGACTCCAATTCAATCCCATCAAGGTGGCATGTACCAATGCCATCTCACTATTCCAAGTGATCAATCTCAGTTCACAATTGATCATAATGAAAGGACTAAGAGTCAAAGGGAGCACATAAACAAGTCTAGTACCTGCTAACACTAACCAATAGAATAAATAAAGGGGAGAGTGATCCAACATGGGAAGCGAGATACTCAGCAGACTCATAGAATGGCAGATGTCCTAAATAGCACTCTGGCCTCAGAATCAGCCCTAAAGGCATTCGGATCTGGCTGAAAAGCCCTTGAGAGTATTTCAGGCATGGAAAGCCAAGACACTCTGGCAAAAGATCTCTGTGAGTGAGATCCCAGTGGAAAGAACAGGTCTTCAAAGAAGGAGGTACCTTTCTCTGAAGGGAGGAGAGAACCTCCACTTTGACTATGACCTTGTCTAAACAAGATAAGAATCGGAGAACTCAGAGGGCTTCCATAGCCTTAGAAACTCATGCCTGGAGCATAGGGAGATTACTGATGCCATAGACAGGAGTGTCAATTGGTAAAGTCAACAACAGGAGTCACTGTGCACTTACTCCTCGTGTAGGATCTCTGTCCTTAATGTGCTGTGCATTGAGATTTAATGCTATAACGAGTACTCAAACAATATATTTCACTTTGTGTTTCTATGGGGGTGCAAACTGTTGAAATCTTTACTTAATGTATACTAAACTGATCCTCTGTAAAAAAAAAAAAAAAAGAAATTATCAACTCCCAACTTGACTCTCACTGGGATTAAACATGACAATAGGTCTGATCTGATTTCATCATCATTTAAAAAAAATCATCTATTATTTTTCACTTTATGTTTCTGTGTGGGAGCAAACTGTTGAAATCCTTACTTAATGTATACTAAGCTGATCTTCTGTATATTAAGATAATCGAAAATGAATCTTGATGTGAATGGAAGGGGAGAGGGAGTGGGAAAGGGGAGGGTTGTGGGTGGGAGGGACGGTATGTGGGGGAAGCCATTGTAATCCATAAATCGTACTTTGGAAATTTATATTCATTAAATAAAAGTTAAAAAAATGATATTAGTCTATTTGATATGATGAAAAACATTCAATCTCTGAAAAAATAAGTGGGATTTTTTTTTGCTAAAAACGGCAAAGTAAAACCCCAAATCTGGAGCATGCGATGCAGTTAGACTGAAGGGTCCCTTCATTCTGGAACCAGAGTAAATGGTGTTTGCATCATTGCACCACTGAGAAAAAGCATGAAGTTTTTGTGATTAGTAGGTTTTGAAGCAGATATTGTTCTTAAGATGGGCATTTCTCTCACCTCCCTGACTTCTCTGTCAAGCAACATGACATCGGACTAGTAACTAATTAGTCCTGGATTTTTAATTCTTCATCTGAAAAATAAAGAATTTAGAGTAACAAGATTCAAGAAAAAGAAAAACAGCTAACTTAACATAATACATTTTCAAAGGAATGCCAAATCAAAATGATAAATCCAGGAAATACTCCAGCATTTTGTTGTCAGGAGTCATCAGGAAACATATATAAGGCTCTAACCACCTTTATTTTTTCAGCTTCTGAATTTTATATTTGAAAGAGAGTGAGTTTTCAACTCAGAGAGATCATTGTTCAAATCCTAACCCTACCATATACTGCTAATTTACTTTGAAAAAATTATTTCAAATAACATTTATTTATTGAGCAAATATACCAGCCATTGTTCTAGGTCTTCTTTAATATGAAATTAGGATTAAAGTTTTCAAACTCCATGTCCTCATGGAGCACACATTTCAGTGGATGAATTAAAAAATTAATAGAAACCCTAATATGTGTGTGATATCCAGTAGAAAAAAAGAGCCCAAAAGAAAGCAATGTCAAGAAAGAGAGTTAGTAGGAGTATTATTTAAATATTAAGTTTATATTTTATTTATTTTTGTTTCACTGAGAGGCAAAGAGACACAGACACACAGAGCCATGGAGCAGGGAGAGAGGTAAGACCATCATGGAGAGCCTCTTTCTGCTCTGAGTGGCTGGGGCTGCACCAGGATAGAACCAGGGGCCAAGAAATCAACCCAGACCTCCAATATGGAAGACAGAAATCCAACTACTTGAGCTATCACCTGCTTTTTCTCAGAGAGAACATTAACAGGAGGCTGGGATAGAGCGCAGATCTGGAACTGGAATCCAGGCACTCTGATAAGGGATGTGAGGGTCCCAACAGGCATATGAACCACTAGGCCAAATGCCCCCACCCCCTATTTTAGATGAAGCGGCCAGGAGCTTGTTAAAGAGGAGAGGCATAAGGAAGAGCTGGTGCAAAATCCCTGAGGTAGAACCATAGTGGTGTTCTTGGCACCAACAAGAAGGCCAGTGTGGTTGCAGAGAGATCAAGATAGATAGGGGGCAGGATCATGATGGCCTTTGGTGTGTAACAAAATACCTTAGACTAAGTGGCTTTCAAACAACCTCAAATCCCCACATTTTGCCAATGAGAAGTACAGGTGCAGCTTGGCCAGGTGAGGGTGTCAATCACATTGTCAGCCAGTCTGCATTCCCATCTGGAGGATTGGCTACCTTTTCCTCATTTCCATGCTCGTTTAGGTTGTTGGAAGAATTCATTTCCTTGAAATGAGTGTTACCAATTCCCATCACCCCCTTTTTCACTCCCCCCCACCTTTTTTCCTTTTGCTAGTTCTCAGCTCCTCCAGGTTGTCCTCAGGCCCTTCCCATGTGACCTACTCAAAAAGCACTTGACAAACTATGGATTTGTTTCTTTAAGCCCAGCACAGGAATCTATCTCCAGGAAGCATCTGGTTCCTCTTTGACTGCATTTCAAATGATTAAGTCAGTCACCCTGGGATAATTTCCCTTTTGACAATCTCAAGTCATCCAACCTAAAATGCTAATTATATTTGTATAATCCCTTCAGCTTTCAAATACAACATAACCTACTGAGAAGAATGACAGCCCACCTTATCATCCACTCTGAAGGGGAGATGAGTGTGTAAAACAAGTACACAGTGTTTGGTATTCTGATAGACATCTTGACTGTACTGTCTACCACAACAATTAAAGGACTTTAGGTTTCATATTGTGGTGGTGATAAGTCATTATAATAAATTCAACAGAGGGTACCACAATTAACTGGAATTTTTTCAAAGAGTATTTGAAAGGCAGAGACACACACAGAGAGGAACAGAGGGATCTATCTATCTAGCTATGGGGAGAGAGAGAAAGGGAGAGGCAGACAGAACTCCCATGTGATGGTTAACTCCAGCAAGTACCCACAAATCCAGGACTGCACCAGGCAAAGCTGAGAGCCAGAAACACAATTCAGGCTTTCACATGGGTGCAGGAATCAACCACCCGAGTCAACACTTTGCACTCCAAGGGGGACATAGCAGGAAGCAGGGAACAGCAGTGAGCATATTAGGAACCTGTGCAATGGAACAGGAGAGAGATACGATGACTTGAAAGTGTATGACAGCAATGAGATGTGGTCAGACATGCTTACGTCCTTTGAAGGTAGAGATGACAGAATATGATGATGAGTAAAATGAGGGAATAATAGAAATCAGGGTTCTTATAATACCATATGATATGAGTGGAAGGCAATCAACATTCATCTAGCACATTTTATATTCTTTACGTATACACAGTATCTCAGTTAATAATACAAAGCATATAGTATATGCTAGATGTATGTTGATTACCTTCACATATTGTGTGGTATTACAATTTGTATTTGAAGAGGTATATTTTTCTTTAAAAAAAAAACCTCACAGCAAAATAAACGGAACCATGATAGAGATTAGACATTGTCAGAGATTTTTTAAATCAAAATATAAGTAATTGAAGATGAAGAAAGCAGCAAGAAAACTTAGGACATAAAGAAAACACAATTTCCTTCCTTATTCTGAAAATTCAGTGCAGATTATTATTGCTTTGCTTTATAGTCAACCAAGAAAGAGGGGGAGAAAGTTTTTTGACACAAGGCTCCTCTGCATTTAATTACACCCCTTAATTAAATCTTGCCTGTTCCTGGAAATAATAAGTTTTATCAAAGAAAAATGGCTCCATTAACCTATAAGAGATCCTATGAGACAGAAAAAAAATTATGGCTTCAAATCTTGGTCTCTGGAGCACCACTAAAGTAAAAGGGTTTGTGGAAGCAGCCATTTCCACGACTCTCCATGCTCCAGCCCACAGCAGTATTTCAGAATCCCATTATGTTTGCATGCAAGAAAATAGGAGAACTATGGCAACCCTCTCCCCAGGGGATGGCTAGGGTTTAATGAGTTTGTGGGTGAAAAAACTTTTAGCTTCTGTGCATGCAAGTTTTTAGAAGCCACTATTATATCAAGAATGCAATATACATAGGACCTCTCCTCATCCTTTAGAAATAAAGATGATTTTTAAGATAAAAATTATAAAGCCAATTTCTCTACATTATCACATTCAATAATCAGAAATACAAACTGATGATTTAGAAAGTTGACAGCCTATGTGGAGACTGTGCTACCAAGACCAGTTTTATGGTTGAAGAGAGGGGATAAGTAGCCAAAATTGAAATGTTTAGGTGATTGTTAGTAACCATGAGAGTGACACATTCGCTGGCATCTAGAATAGAAGTTCTCAACCCTATATACATGCTAGAATATTCTGTGTACTTTAAAATATACGAAGGTCTAAGGATCACTATTCTGATCTAATTCTTCCAGGGGTAGATTCTGGACATAACTAGATTTTTAAAAGTGAATGTGACTAACCTCCGACTTTGCAGACGTGGTTAAGGTTGCAGATCTTGAGATAGGAAGCTAACCTTGGTAATCTAGCTGTGCATAGAGTAGTTCTAGGAGCCCTTAATAGTCAAGAACATTTTTCAACTAAAACAAGAAACCAGACAGAAGAAAGGGGAGATTTGAAGTGAGAGAGTGACTCAGTCACCATTGCAGGATTTGTAGATGGGAAAAGGGCAACATGACCAAAGGGGAATCTTCATAAGGTGGGAAGTCCTCAGCCAGCATCTCCGAACCACAGGAATCTGTGTACAGAATGTCTGTTCACTCGATTGTGCTTTTGGTCTTACAGCCACCACTCATTTCCAGAGTTTCTGTAGGTAAACATCTGTTTCCCCCATAGCATTGGCGAGGTTGTTTCATACCTTTGTTCTCAGAGTTTTCTACATGGATAATCAAGTCATTTACAAATGAGCCAGGCTTCATTTCTTCCTATACAATATTTACATATTTATCTTTGATTTTATGTCTTTATATTCACTGGACTTGGACAACAGTGAATAGGAATGGCAAGGACATCCCTCCCTTGTTTCCAGCCTTCAGGAGAATGAATTCAGTCTTTCACTGTCGAATACGTATGCTCTAGGTGTTTGTTTTAAATTCCTTTAATTAGGTTAAGTAATTTCTCTTATATTATTATTTTTAGAACTTTATCATGAGTGCATGCTGAATCTTGATGTCTTTGCATCATATGCTTTTTTATTCATTCTGATAATAGAAAAATTATATTGATTGATATATGAAAGTTAGAACTAATAATGCATTTCTGGGAGAATTATTTGGTTGTGATATACAGATTCTTTTGTGTATTACCATGTTCAGTTAGCTAATATCTGGTCAATGATTTTGACATCTTTGTTCCTGAGTAATATAGATCTATGTTTTTGTTTTCTGCCATGTCTTATTTTGATATTAAGTAAATGTTGCACTTATAAAATGAGGTAAAATGTATTTCTTCTATATCTGTATTCTGGAGACATCATGGAGAACTCAAACAGTAAGCATTCCTCAAACATTAAACATTTCTTCATGGTGATCAAAATCCTTTCCTCTAGTATTTTTAGAGGAATATACAGTAGAGTATCATTATCTGTAGACCCCCTATGATACAATTAAACACCAGAACTTTTTCCTCCTATTTAACTATAACTAATGTTTGATAACATTCACCAGTGGAAGCATCTGGCCTTGCTTATGCTTTGGAAAGTTTTTATCATTTTTGGAAGATTTCAATTGTTGATTCAATTTACTTAATGAATATAGGGTTATCTTAGTTATTAATTTAACTTTAAATAGGCTTAGATTTATATTATTCCTCATATGCATAGTTAATACTATAAATTTCCTTCAAAACATTTTTTCACATTACTCTCTCTGTTTCACTTTTTTTAAAAGATTTTTATTTATTTATCTGAGAGAGAGAGTTACAGACACAGAGAGGGAGAGACAGAGAGATCTTCCATTCGCTGGTTCACTCCCTAATTGGCCTCAATGGCCAGAGCTGCTCTGATAACAAAGCCAAGAGCCAGGAGCTTCTTCCAGGTCTCCCATGCGGCTGCAGGGGCTCAGGCACTTGGGCCATCTTCTACTGCTTTCTCATGCCATAGCAGAGAGTTGGATCAGAAGTGGAGCAGCTGGGACTGGAACCAGTGCCTATATGGGATGCTGGTGTCGTAGGCGGAGGATTAATCTATGTGTCACCATTCTGGCCTACATTTCACTAATTTCAACATGCATTGCAATTTATTATTTAGCTTTAAATAATTTAATTTGTCCTGAGGCTTCATTGACTTGTGGGTTTTTCTATCTTTTTGTTACTGGTTTCTGATTTAATTACATTGTGTTCTGAGAGTATACTTTCTATCATTTCTATTTTTCTAAATGTGTGATTATTGCTTTAAGCATATGCTCCAGGTGAGCTTGAGAAAATAGTTACTAATATTGCCCCTATATACTTGGATATTGTGTTTTATGAGCTTTCTTTTTCCACTTTTCACTTTTCATTTTTTTCTCTTTCATGTCAGTTTAGGAAGCCTCCTTTGACTTAAGTTAATGTTTTTGTATTCTTTTCTCAACCATTCCAGGTTAAGATTCCAATTTTCCATTTGAAGATATTCTGTTTTGGTGCTTTTAAAAGAAGAAAAAGTAGCATTTCATTCTGATTCTTTCCCACCGCTTCCATCTCTTGGCTTACACTACCCATCTGTTCTATCATGTTGTCTTCCTTTCTCACTAGTGCCCATGACACTTTAATTGTAGCTATTATTAATTTCCTGTTTGATAATTCCAGCATCTGTGTCAGGTCTGTATCTGATGACAGCTTTGTCTCTTCAGACTCTGTTTTTCCTAGCCTTTCAACACATGTTGTAATTTTTTTGTTGAAAATCAACTTGGATAATAGGAACTGAGGTCGATCAGTATTAATGGAATAATTTATGTGAATCTGGCTAGGAGCTGAGCTGTGTTTATTGCTTGCCATAGCCATAGGTGTCAGAATTGCCCTGCTGTGCTAGTGTTTGTCTTCCACGTGGTACAGGGGCTTCCTTGTGCTCTGCCTCTCAGAGAAAACCTGTGCCTTGCAGCTCTTCGGTTTCAGTGCACAACTGCTGCACTAGATTCCTGTCAGTGCTTTGGTCTGATGTAGGAAAGAGAAGTATTTTGCAACCTTCCTTTGGCTAGAACTTGGGTGTTTCTGCCCTTCTAGTTACGGTGTAGCTTTGCTATCCTCAGCATCTGTTCTCTTCCCTGGATGCATAGTTTTTATCTCCTTGAATCTCTAATCTTATTAACTTCATACCTTTCAGTTGGTTGTTGGTTGATTGGTTAGTGACTTGGTTGTATATGGTGGATCCCCTACCGTTAAAGGAATACAGAAAGACTAGAGAGGTCAGAGTGGGGAGGAACTCCTTTCCCTGCAGGGATAAATGTTTAGAATTATCATTGGAAACTTCTTGAAAACTGGGAATGTGTATAGAAATAACTCCTAGGCTTTACACTATATTTACTAGGCAGTATAATAATCAATGAATACAACTTAAATGTATCAGTGCTTAAAAGTGCCAAGCAGTTTTATAAAAGATTTTTATAGATTATAATTTTGGGATTATAGGGATTTCTGCATGTCAATTATTTTGACCCTTACAATAACACTGTGTTTTCTGCTTTCCCATTTGAAGTCTCCCTTAGGGTATTTCCATGTCTAAGGGAGAGCAATACTTGAGCGGAATATAGGTCTGGTAGACCCCCTGGCATCACTCACAAGCAGAACCCGGGCCAACAGTCTTCCAGATCCATACTCCTTCTCCAACTTGAGTTCTGCTTTTCAGAGGTTTTCAAATATGTGAATTTATGAATTCTTTGCATGGTACATTATCCAGAACTTGTGCTTTTAGATCCTAGAAGGTACAGGAACAGTGAGTATTGGCTGACTGTGTGCATCTATGTAAAACACGAGGACTACCAAGCGACAGTATTTCTACAAAAGTGGGAAAAGGGCACACACCATGGGCTCAGTAAACATGTAAATGAATGCTCCTCGGTGGGCACACACTTGCCAAGGCAAGGCAAGGAGTCTTGGTAGGAGGAGCACAGCAGTGCAGATTGACAGGGGAAGTGCATCGGCAGTCACAGCGTGCAGTGCAGTTGGCTCCCTCCATGGCTAAGTGCACCTGTGTGCAGAGGGAGGTGTTACACAAGCTTGCCACACACAGATGAATGTGCAGCTCATTTTAAGAAGGTGCTCAGTCAGCAAGAAAATCATCAGTGAAAAATTAAGCTACAAAGAAAGATACCAACAGGAAGCTTCCTTTAGTTCCATGGAGAGTCAAGGGGGAAAAAAACCGACAGGTAGAGTATGTTTTGGAGGAACACTGTTATTAAAGAAAGTTGCCACAGGTAGACTGAAAGGAAGGCCTCAGATTGGTTCAGGAAATGAAAATAGAGGAGAAATTACCAGTAGGAGAAATTGAGATCAGGGCCCATAAATGTCCAACAGTCTTTAAAAAAACCTCAAAGATCTGAAAGGAAGTCTTTTGTCAGGAACTGCCTTTGATAATTTTTTTCAATTACAATCATCTGTAAGCCTTCAGGCACTTTTTTTTTTAGGATGAATTCATAATAGGCTACCAGGACAATAAAGGTAGCAACTGCCAAATCAGAAAACAATCTCAGGTACCAGTTTTCTTATGGCCAACACCATGCAATTCTGCCTGTCGGATTGATTGCACTGAGTTCCTACAGGATCTCTAACCTTTTAGTCACCTCACATTCTCTCCTTTGCAGTCCTGTGCATTCTCTGGTTGCTAACACTCTGTAGGCTTGAATTGATCCTTATTTTCATTTTCTGGCTTCTATATCTTTTTGATTGCTATTTTACTACCTTGCAGATGATCCCTGGTCATACATGAATTGCATTTTTGTTTTTAACACCTGCCTCCTCATCCTATCTTCTCTACCTGTTTTTCAACTGCATCCTAAGTTCTATGGCCTGGAAATACATTTCTGGTTCATTATACAGTATACTTATATGTTTTCATTAACCACTAACATAGATGGAGTATAATATCTATATCTCAACAAGTTGAAATCACTTAAATTTGAAGTATATTTTCATAGATAGGAAATAGAAAACAAACATGGAACTCTTAGAATTTTCATTCAATCAATGAAGTGTTTCATTCCTAGTGTATGTTCATATGCTGCATCGGGTACCAAAGGAGAAAATAGGGAGCAGACGTTTGGCACAGTGTTTAAGCTACCATTTGGGATGCCCACATTCTGTATCACAGATGTTGGAGTCCTGGCTCCTGGCTCCACCCTCTGTTCCAGCTTCCTGAGAAGGCAGTAGGCAATGGCTCAAGTGTTTGGGTCCCTGCTGCACATCTGGGAGACCTGGACTGAGTTCCTAGCTCCTGGCTTCAAACTGACCCAGCCAGAGCTGTTTCAGACAGTTGAGGAATGAAATCAGGAGATCAGAGTTCTCTCTCTCTCTCTTCTGCTTTTCAAAAAATAAAATGAATAACTGAAACATTATTCAGATAATTTTATGAAAAAAAAAACACTGCTGCTCCACCTAGGTACACATTTTCGTAGGATATATTAATCCAGGTAAGAGAAAGGAGTCTTCATTAAAGCTGGAAAATGAAAATGCCTTGGTTAAGTAACACATTATAAATCTGTGGTAGATTGAGAGTAGAAATGAGATCAATATATTGAATTTGAGATCTTGTTAATCAAATTGGGAATCTAAATTAGACTATCATATGTAATAAATATCACATATTATCCCCAGTCTACACTAGTTCGGTTGCTTTATAATTTGAAGAATATTTCCTGTTGTGCTCTACTAACTGACTTAAACATATTTTAAAGGATAGAACTGTAACATGCTTCAACACCAAATTCAAATGTGATGTGACTGAAATTTTAAGAAGTAGTGCTGTTAGTGTGACGCAGGGAGACGCTTAAAAGATTACGCATTTTCTGCTTGGAAAAACATCAGAAGGTGGCCCAGGTACTTGAATGGATTTCTGGCTTCAACCTTCAGCCTGGCCCAGCCCTGGCTGTTGTGGCCAACTGGGGAGTAAAGCAGCAGATGGAAGATAATTTCTCTCTGTCTCTCCCTCTCTGTCACTTTGCCTTTCAAAAAAATAAATAAACATGTAGAGAAAAGACTGTGCATTTTGTTTTCTCACCTTCAATTTGAAGTCTGTCTACACATACAATGAACCTTGATTTTTTAAGAATAACATGCATGATTAGAAGAAGTTTTGACTTAAATTTTTTTCTATTAGTATTAGGGTCTGTGATTATGTGCATAATGAATCACTTAACAGTCCACTGAAATAATACAAATGGTAAGTTTTGCAAAAGAAGATATTAACATGTATATTAATACTGAAAGTTGGGGTCCCTACTGTGGCTTAGCAGGGAAAGCTGCCACCTACAGTTCCAGCATCCCATATGGACACCGGTTCGAGTCCCAGCTGCTCCACTTCTGATCCAGCTCTCTGTTATGGCCTGAGAAAGCAATAGAAGATGGCCCAAGTCTATGGGCCCCTGCATCCGTGTGGGAGACCCAGAGGAAGCTCCTGGCTTCAGATCGGTGCAGCTCCTGCCATTGCAGTCAATTGGGAAATGAACCAGCAGAATGGAAGACCTTTCTCTCTCTCTCTCTCTCTGCCTCTCCTTCTCTCTCTGTGTAACTCTTTCAAACAAATAAATAAATAAATATTTTTTAAAAATACTGAAAGTACTCTCTTGTTAGTAAAGCAATCAGAATCCATTTCATCTACCAAATTGGTAGCTATTTTTCTTTAAAAATAGTAATAACTATGAGGGTGTGAGGGAACAGATGCTTTTACACATAACTCATGGGAATATAAGTTGGCGCAGCTTTGTCAAAGACATTTAGGGGAAATATTTCAAAATATGTATTTCATAAGTATTGATTCAGTAACTCCATTTTTATGATCACCATGTCATGATGAAGGGATGACTCTTCCTCTGTCAGACTCCTTAACATTCTTATTTTCTGATTTTGGCCTCACACATGGAAGTTTGAGAGACCTTGTCTTTCTCCTGGTCATCCGCAGTTACTGATGGAAGTGCTTTGATACTTCCAGGTGTCTCTTGGCAAAAAGAAAACATGGAGAAGCACTGTGCTCAAAAGAATAATTAATGCCCTTAAAAGATACTCACAAGGTATAAACTTATTTAATAACTTTGAAACAATCTTTATTTTAAGTGGTAATTTTATCTTTAAAATATGCCAATAAGGGTGGGTGTTGGAGCACAGTGGGTTAATTCACCTTGGGACACTTGAGTCCCACACCAGAGTGCCTGGTTCAAGTACCACCCACTCTATACTCCTATCCTGCTTGTACCTGGAAGACAGCAGGTGACAGCCCAAGAACTCAGATGGGAGACCTGGACGGAGTTCCTGGCTCTGCCTTTATCCTGGCTTAGCTGAGCTGGTGCAGACGTTTCGAGAGTGAACCAGTGAATCACTGAATGGGAGTTATTGCTCTCTCTCCATCTCACTCTGTCACTCTGCCTTACAAATAAATAAAGCTTTAAAAAGAAATGATATATATATATACATATATATATATAAAACACTGAAAGGGCTAGAAAAACATTTGATATTTTAATTATGTTTGTATTGGGAGGAATAATTAAAGTGATTTCTTTTGCTGATCTTTATTTCTAAAATGAATAGGCATTTTTGTAATAAAAAATTTAAAACTGTATTTATTACATATATTTGCCTCTTTATTCATGATTATTGTATCTTCTTGACCTTCAATCTAATGGACCAGAAAATTTAGTGAGAAATTACAAAATAATTGCTTCATTTTGGAAAGGGAACATGGGGGCTGGCGCTGTGGTGCAGTGGGCTAAGCTTCTACCTGTGGTGCCGGCATCTCATACTTGTACTGGTTCTAGTCCCAGCTGCTCCACTTCCGATCCAGCTCTCTGCTATGGCCTGGGAAAGCAGTAGAAGATGGCCCAAGTTCTTGGGCCCCTGCACCTGTGTGGGAGACCTGGAAGAAGCTCCTGGCTCCTGGCTTCAGATTGGTGGAGCTCCAGCTACAGAGTGAACCAGCAGATTGAAGACCTCTCTCTGTCAAAAATAAATAAATCTTTAAAAAAAAAGAAAGGGAACGTGATCAAACACTAAGAGTACAAATAATAAACTTAAGAAAAATCTAAAAATAATGCCAGGTCTAGCACTAGTGAAAATATCTGAATAAGGCGTTTGTCAAACACACAACTGGGAAGGCTTTGTTCAAATTACAAGGATTTACTCAACTGTTAGCTCTCTACCATGGCAATTTCTTTTTCACATGAATTCTAAACTTTGTTGTGTTTGTGTATGCACGTGTGTGCATGTGCATATGTGTGTGTATGTGTGTGTGTTTGTGTATGTGTGTTTGTGTGTGTATGTGTGTGTGTTTGTGTATGTGTGTTTGAGTATGTGTGTGTTTGTGTATGTGTGCATGTGTGTGTTTGTGTATGTGTGTGTGTGAGTGTGTGTTTTTGTTTTGCATCTTTGAAGATTCAATTTGTTCTCTTTGACACTGAGTGTTTTCTTTCCCGTAGGAAAATAAGCCCCCAAGATCTGCCTCGGTCTGTAGAAGGAACAGCATGAAGAGACATTCTTCTCCTTGTAGGAATCTTTCCTGCAAGCGGTGTAGGGACAAGGGAAATGTGTTTGTTACCAACCTCAGAGCTTCTTGGTGTTGTAACAAAATTGGCCCTCCTTCTTCCCTCCTTACGCACTGCCCTCTCCAGCCCTTAGGGAACTGGGTGTGCAGCGGTAGAAAGTCATGTTGAACTGTTCAGAGAAAACAGACTCCCGCGCACGCCCTGTAAATGGGCGACAGGTGTGTGAGGACAGCAATCCCTCTCTGAAAGCAGTCTCATGTCTATGCCTCAGGCTTCGCTACAAACACTGTCACTTTCACTGTGTGCCCTGATAGGGACAAGGTGGGAGAGAACTCTTGGAGAGCCTTGCATTTGGAAGCTCTCCGAAAGGCTACGTGTGCTCTGCCAGGGCTCATCTGGAGTCCCAGGAGTTTAAGGTAATGGGAAATAACGAAAGTTTTATCCTTTCTGTCACTGACTCACTGCAATTTCGAGTAAGTGATTTAACCTTTGTGGGTTTCCGTGAGAGGCCAGGAATAAATGATCTCTAAGGATCTCACGATCTTTGAGTCTGTGGACAGCTAACAGTGAGTGCAAGAACAGGTAGCGAGGACACAGGAGGAGATGCCTGCAGAGCTGAGTGCGTGGTGTGTTGTGTACCAAGAGGCCTCCTTTGACGTGAATCTCATCCAAATAGTGCTTTTTTATGCCGTACATTTTAGCATTCGCTTATCTAATTAAAGCAAAACGTCAGGAGAAATTTCTCAGACTGTGTCTCACGATGCAAAGTGTTCATTAGAAACAAAATGTCTTGCAAAGTCAGTTTAAAAGAAAAGGCAAATTAATATTTTAATTGAGGGTTGCTAAAATAGATTTGAGTAATTAAAAGCAGTGTAAAACTGAGCTCAGTAAAAGAAGATTAACTGGAATTTTCTGCCAACACCTTTAATTGATTTTAATTGACTGGCTGCATCCATTCAATAAAGCAGAAAAGAGGGTATTTCATCTCATAGATGAGTCCGATGCTTTGTTAACAGCCCTGCATAGTGAGTTCAGCCACCTTTACATACAAATTCAAACAAAAGGCCCTTAAGAAAATGTTGAACATTTATTTATCACACACTTTACAAATTCTAAAAAAAGAAAAAAGTATGAAAAGTCATAATAAAAAACAATTTAGTACAATATGTCTTTTGCACTTTTCTTGCCAAGAGCAATCTGTATGCAGCTGTATTTTTGGAATAATCATATCCTCAATGGGATTGATATTTATAATGGGAAATATTTGCTATATGAGGGTACTTCAAAAGATTCATAAAAATAGAGTTTTTGACTGAAAATATGTTTATTTTCATGCGAATTTTTTTAAATCTATGCATTTTTCATACTATACATTTCCACAAAATTTTTGAAGTAACCTTGTAAGTAAGATTATTACACAGAAGTATTCATTATTTAATAAAAGTTATGTTAACTCTGGAATTTTATTGTATAACAATGTTTTCTGAAATGCCTGATTCACAGCACTGATAATTTTAAATGCTCTATAGTCCAGTATTGTACAGGATTCAGTCAAACAGAAAATCACCTAAGTGTTCAGTCCTTTCTCATTCCTCACTAAGACCATAGCTACCTTAGCTTAGGATTAATTTTTCCTTGTTTTTAATTTAATGTTATTCTGAATAAAGATGCAAATATGTTCTTCAAAACCTGAAATTTCAATAAATCTGCAACCCAGCCAATAATCCCAGTCCACTTTCTCTACCTATAATTAAACATTATTACTCTTGTTTATAATTCTTCTTTTATTTATTCATTCAAATATGTATTATGTCATTTTTATTATCTAAACTGTTTTATATGTAGCTCTGTGCCTTGCTTTTTTCCCCTCATTACTGGGTTGAAACACTTGTAAATATTCTCTTTTAATAGAAAGACTTCAACATTTTACCAGTTAATATAATCAAGCTAAAATTTAGTGACTTAAGTATAATAGTTTTAAAGATATTTATCTGAGAAATGATAATGAAATAACATGCTTCATTTTTAAATATATCAAAATAAATGTTTAAAACTTCAATCAATTTAAAGAAAAAAATCCAAAAGAGTGTTCCAGTCACGTTGGCCATATCATCACTGGAAGAATCATTAAAGATCATAAATTTATTCACTTTTCACTAAAAATGATGATCAGTAAGCTAAGTGGGAAAGGTAGATTGCAACACAAGCAAATATGCAAAAAAGATTTTGCAAAACAAGCAGATTCAAAGCTTTTGATGAATGGAACTAAAAGATAAGCTTATTTTAGTACAAAAGGTTTTTTTTTTGAAATCCATATATATTTTTTTCAAAATATGTATCCATGCACTTTTTGAAGGATTCTTCAGTTATATTTCTGTATCTCCAGTGAACTATAGGCTGTAGATACAACATCTACTATTAATAATTTTATTTTTATAAAATATATGACTAAATTTCTATGTAAAAATAATATGGAATTTGAGAGGGCACGGCATAAGCATGTAGCTGAAACATGCTAAATTACTCAATTTCTAGAGGGGAGGCTATCAATGCTGAAATTTTGCACATTTTTAAAATTAATATTCAATAATAAAATAAGCTGTAACTCCAGACTCGAAACCAGTCAAGGTGTGGAGAAGGCAGATGGAACACAAGACTGTATTAATCCAACAGAATTCAAGAATGGGGGAAATGAGAGGAAAGAGACTGGCTTGCAGAAGCTACCAGTTAGCCACAAGTTACTTGTGTTTTTTTAAACAATTCTTGCAATTTTAAAACATTGCTTCAAATTATTTTACAGTCTGCACACACACAGAGAATATTGTTGATATTCCTTCTCAGACCTGGAAAGGTTGTGACTGCTCTGGCCAACAAGTGAAGCTATCTGCCGTGTACAGCCAGGTACCTTTTCCTGAGTTGCCGCAGTTACTCTGATGCCCTCTATCAGATACCAAATCTTCAAATTATGAGAAGTCCAATCAACATAGAGACACTGCAAGTACCCATCTGATAGCCCAGACTTGTGGTCATCTCGCTACAAGTGGGGACCTGTAGAGAAATAACTGTTTAGATGATACCAGCCCCAGCTCTTTGAGACACTCCCAATGATGCAAGTTTTCCCAGCCAAAGCCCTGGACATGGTGAAACAATGAGGAGCCATATTCTTAGTTCCACAAAATCAATAAAATTAAACAGATTCTAATCAACGACAATTCGGCACAACAGAACAGTTGTTACAAGTGTTTTTGAATTTTACATAAATTGATTTATAATCTATGTATTTTCTTGTGCCTGGTTTCTTTCTCCTAACATTGCATATTTTAAACTTCAACCTTTTTTTGTAAGCAGCCATAGATCAGTGTCTGTTGGCCATTTGAATTTCACTTTTTGAAAAACACCTGTTCATATCCTTTGCCCATTTCTTAACTGGATTGTTAGTTTTGTTGTTGTTGAGTTTCTCAAGCTCCTTATATATCCTGTATATTAATCCTTTATTAGATACTTAGTTTGCAAATATTTTCTCTCATTCTATCGATCGTGTCTTCACTTTGTTGAGTCTTTCCTTTGCTACTTAGAAGGTTTTTAACTTGATGCAATCCCATTTATCTATGTTTTTGTTTTTGCTGCCTACCTTTCTGGAGTCTTATGCAATAAACCTTTGCCTATGTCAATGTCCTGCAGTGTTTTTCCCCTACATTTTCCTCTAGTAATTTGATAGTTTCAGATCTTAGGTTTAGATCCTTGATCTGTTGTGAGTTGATTTTTGTATAGGGTGTAAGCTGGGGGTCTTGTTTCATACTTCTGCATTTGTAGATTCAATTTTATCACCACCATTTGTTGAGGAGACTGTCCTTTCTCCAAGAAGTGATTTTAGCTCATTTGTCAAAAATTAGTTTGCTGTAGATGCACGAATTAAATTCAGGGTTTCTAATCTGTTCCAAAAGACATGTTCAGATTTATAAAAGACATGTTCAGATTTATACTTTTTTTTTTTTTTTTGCCAGTACCAGGCTGATTTGATTTTATCTGCCTTGTAATATGTCTTGAAATCTAGTATTAAGATGTCTCTAGCTTTTTTTTTCTTTCTTTCTTTCTTTCTTTTTTTTTTTTTTTTTTTTGCCAGGCAGAGTTAACAGTGAGAGAGAGACAGAAAGAAAGGTCTTCCTTCCGTTGGTTCACTCCCCTAATGGCCTCTACAGCCAGCACTGCAGAGATCTGAAGCCAGGAGCCGGGTATTTCCTCCTGGTCTCCCATGCGAGCGCAGGGACCCAAGCACTTGGGCCATCTTCCGCTGCCCTCCCAGGCCACAGCAGAGAGCTGGACTGGAAGAGGAGAAACCGGGACAAGTACCCAGCGCCCCAACGGGGATTAGAACCTGCGTTGCTGGCGCCGTGGGCGGAGGACCAGCCAAGTGAGCCATGGTGCCGGCCATCCAGTTTTTTTTTTATTGTTTAAGATTGCTTTTTTTTATTCAAGGTCTCTTGTGTTTCCATATACATTTTAAGTTCATTTTTTTCTAGATCCAAGAAGAATGTCTTTGGTATTTTCATTGGGATCACATTCTATCTGTAAATTGCTTTAGGTAATATGGACATTTTGAAGATATTAATTCTTCTAACCTATAAGCATAGAAGATTTTTTCCCCATTTTTTGTGTCTTCTATTTCTTTACTTGATGTTTTACAATTTTCATTGTAGAAATCTTTCACACCCATGGTTAAGTTTATCCCAAGGTATTTAAAATGTTTTTGTAGCTATTTTGAATGGCGATGATCTACAAGTTCTTTCTCAGCATAACATTGCTTATATATATAAATTCTATTGAGTTTTGTGTGTTGATTTTATATCCTGCAAATGTACCAAACTCTCTTATGAATTTCAGTGTTCTAGGGCCAGTGCTGTGTCATAGCGGTTAAAGCCGTAAACTGCAGTGCCGGCATCCCATATGGGTGTGCTGGTTCATGTCACAGTTGTTCCACTTCCTATCCAGTTCTCTTTTACGGCCTGGGAAAGCAGTAGAAGATGGCTCAAGTCATTGGGCCGCTAGGAAGAAGCTCCTGGCTTTGGATTGGAGCAGCTCTGGTTGTTGCAGCAAATTGGGGAGTGAATCAGAGGATGGAAGACCTCTCTCCCTGCCTCTCCTTCTCTTTCTGTGTAACTCTGACTTTCAAATAAATAAATAAATCATTAAAAAAAAAGAATTTCAGTGTTCTCTAAGTGGAATTTTTTGCTTCCCCTACATATAGGATCATGCCATCTGCCACAGAGATAATTTGACTTCCTCCTTTCCAATTTGTATCCCTCTGATATTTTTTCTTTTGATGTAGTGGTGGCTTTGATTTGCTAATGTTTTGTTAATAATTTTTGCATCCGGGTGGGAGGGACGTTATGGGGGGGGGGGGAGCCATTGTAATCCATAAGCCGTACTTTGGAAATTTATATTCATTAAATGAAAGTTAAAAAAAAAAAAAACTCCTGCCACTCCAACTCGGTGCTGTCTTCTCCAGACTTGTTCTGTAAGAGGGCAGCTGCCAGCTGGCTAATAAAAACTCCTGGTTTGACCTCAAAAAAAAAAAAAGAATTTTTGCATCTATGTTCATCAAGATTATTGGCTATAGATATGTATCTATATATTTTTTATATATTTATTATATATTATATAATATATAATTTAATATATAGTGTATATAATATATAATATATGATTTATATAATATATTGTATATAATTATATAATGTATACAATATATTATAATATATAATAATACTATATATCATATAATATATAATATACAATATATATAGTTTTCATATACAATAAATATAGTTTTCATTTTGTGTTGTGTCTTGGTTTGGTTTTGGTAGCAGAGTGATACTGGCCTTATAGAAAGAATTTTATAGGGCAGCAGCATTGTGGCATAGAGGGTAAAGCTGTTGCCTGTGGTACTGACATCCCATATGAGAACTGGTTAGAGTCCTGGTTGTTCCACTTCCAATCCAGCTCCCTGTTAATGTGCCTGGGAAAGCAGTGGAAGATGAACCAAGTACTTGGGCCCCCGCACCCATGTGGAAGACCTGGAAGAAGCTCTGGGGTCCTGGCTTTGATCTGGCTCAGCACTGGCCATTGCAGCCTTTTGGGGAGTGAACCAGCAGATAGAGGAGCGATTCTCTCTCTCTCTCTCTCTCTCTCTCTCTCTCTGTGTGTGTGTGTGTGTGTATCCTTCACTTTGAAAATCTACCTTTCAAATAAGTGAATAAATCTTTTTTAAAAGGAATTTTATAGCGTTCCATCCTTTTCAGTATTTTGAAACAGTTTATCAGAATTAGTTTGCCATTAAATGCTTTGTAGAATTCATTAGTTGAACCATCAGCACCTGGACTTCTCTTTGATGGGAGACTTTAAATTACTGTTTCAATCTCGTTAGTAATTATGGGTCTGTTTATGTTTTCTGTATCTTCTGATTCAATCTTTAAAAAAATTATTTATATATTCGAAAGAGTTACACAGAGAGAGAAGAAGAGGCAGAGAGAGAAAGAGAGAGAAATTGAGAGAGAGAGAGAGAGGTCTTCCATTCCACTGGTTCACTCCCCAGATGGCTGCACCAGCCAGAGCTGCACCAATCCTGATCTTTTTTATTTCTGTGGTATCAGTCCTAATCAGTCCTAATACCCTCTTTCTTTTTTTAAAACATATAATTGTTTTATTTGAAAGTCAGAGTTACAGAGAGGAGAGGCAGAGAGAGGGAGAGGTCTTCCATTTGTTGGTTCACTCCCCAGATAGCCACAACAGCCAGATCTGTGCGGATCCAAAGCCAGGAGCCAAGAGCTTCTTCCGGGTCTCCCATGCGGGTGCAGGGGCCCAAGGACTTGGGCCATCTTCTACTGATTTCTCAGACCATAGCAGAGAGCTGGATCAGAAGTAGAGCAGCCAGGACACCAACCAGCACCCATATGGGAAGCCGGCATTGCAGGCAGTGGCTCTACCTGCTACACCACAGCGCCGGCCCCAATAACCCCCTTTCAACTGTAAACTGACTAAAGGCTTGCTTATCTTTGTTTATCTTCAAAAAAAAAAAAAAAAAAACCACAGCTTTTTATTGCGTTGATATTTGGCATTGGTTTTTCTGGTTTCAATGTCATTTATTTCTGCTGTGATTCTTACTATTTCTGACCTCCTGCCAATTTGGGTTTTGTTTTTTTTTGTTTGTTTGCTTGTTTTTTTTTTCTTTTCTAAGATTCATCATTATCATTTATTTGAGGTCTTTCTATTTTTTAATGTAAGCATTTGTTGCTATAAATTTTCCTCCTAATAATACTTTTGCTGTATCTCACAATTTTTGATATGATGTGTTTTCATTTTCATTTGATTCAAGAAAGATTTTAATTTTCATTCTAATTTCTTCAAAGACCCAATAGCCATTTATTATCATGTTGCTTACTTTCCATATATTTTAAAATTTCCTATTATTTTTCTTGTTCTTGATTTGTGGTGTTATGCTTTTATGGTCTGAGACTGTACATGGTGTGATTTCAATCTTTTTAAATTCCCTGAGACTCAGCTTGTAGTTTAATATTTTTCCATCCTAGAAAATGTTCTGTGTGCTAATAAGAATATTTATTCTGTATCCATTAAGTGAAATGTTGTGTAATTGTCTCATTGGTTCATTTACTCTATAGGATGGTTCAACATTGATGAATCCTTACTGATATACTATCTGGATGACCCGCCCACTGATGACAGCAGTATGTTAAAGTCCCCACTATTATTATATTGGAGTTTATCTCTCCCTTGAAATCTAACAGTTTTTCTGTATATATCTCGGTGGTCTTGTGTCGGGCACATTTGTGTTTATGGTTATTGTATAATCCCTGCTGAATCCATACTTTCATCTAATATAACGTCCTTCTTTATCTCTTTCTATATTTTTATTCAAAGTCTGTTTTATCTTATAAGTGTAACCTCTCCTGCTTGGTTTCAGGTTCTACTGCCTCGTATGTCTTTTTCTAGTCTTCCATTTTCAGTTCATGTGCATCTTTACCTGTAAAATGAATTTCTTGTAGGCAGCATACAGTCAGGTCTTTTTTAAAAAAAAAATCCATTCAGCCAAACTATATATTTTGACTGGGGAATTTAATCTATTACACTTGGGGTTAATAGTGACAAGTAAGAAGTATCTCCTGACATTTTGTTGATTGGTTACTGATTGTACCTTCTCTGTTAATGAATTTCATAGAGCCCTGTGTTTTGATAATATCTACTTGTAATGTAAGGTTTCCTTCATAATTTCATATAAGGCTGTGTGGTGGTAATGATTTTGTCAGATCTTGCTTTTGGAAATAATTTATTCTTCCTTCACTTCTAAAGGATAACTTTGCTGAATACAATGTTCTTGATCAGAAGATTTCTTTTTTCTTTTAGACCTTAAATGTATCATCTCACTTCCTTCTGGCCTGTAGGTTTTCTGCTGAGAAGTCTGCTGTTAGCCTAATTGGATTTTTTATATTTAAATTGACATTTTTTTCTATTGTCTTTAGGATTCCCCTTATAGTTAGCTTTTGACAATTTGACTATAAAATATTTGGAGGGCATTTTTTTGCTTGAGTATGTTTGAGGTCCTTTGAGCTTTCTGTGTCTGAATGTTCATGTCAGTTTCAAGGCTTGGTTGATTATTTCATTCAGCAGGTTCTTGATGCCTTTTTCCTTCTCTTTTCCTTCTGGATGCCTACAATACACATATTTGATATCACATGTCATATAGGCTTTCTTCATTCACTTTCATTTTTTCTCTTTATTTTTATCTAAATGGGTTATTTTAAAAATGTCCTGAAGACAAGAAATTCTTTTCTCTGCTTGGTCTGTTCTGCAATTTTTATTTTATTGGTTGAAGTTTTCAGTTATAAAATTTGTTTGGTTATTTTTTTAAAAAATACTTAACTGAAAGGCAGAGTTATACAGAAAGGGGAAGAGGCACAGAGAGAAAGATATTCCATCTGCTGGTCCACTCCTCAGATGGCTTCAATGGGCAGGGCTGGGCCAGACCAAAGTCAGGAGCCAAGATCTTCATCTGGGTCTCCCACATGGGTTCAGGCACCCAAGCAGTTGGGTCATCCTCTGCTGCTTTATCAGGCCATAGCAGGGGCTGGATTGCAAGTAGAGCAGCCAAGACAAGATGTGTACATAACTTTCCACAGGTCCTTCCGTGTGGCTATGATTAATGCTGGGAATTGCAGAGTGATGAGTCCAAGGGAAAAGTAAAGGGAAAATTCATTAAAGCTGAAAGAGTGAATACAGGCTATGCTGAGGATTGTACATTGGCAGGTGTGGGTCTAGAAAATTAAAATGAAAATAAGTTTTCCCCCCTATACCTTGCAGTGTTTGTTGCAAAGACTTTTTGAGGAATGTAGTCCTAATAATCAACCCTGGAGTGGGGATACTGTGGGGGTCCTTACCCAGGTCTCACAGGGTGTATGCAAGTTATCCTAAAGATTGTAGCCTGGAAATCACCAGCTTGACACACAGGGATATAAGCAGGGTCCTTAAGATCCCACAAATGAGTACAAGTTACTCCAAGGGTAATAGCAGCAGAAGCAACAGTCCCAGAGTTGCAGGGTGCAGAGGGCACTTGCTCCAGTTCTTAGAGGACATGCAAGGGTGACACCGGTCCCCAGTATCCTGTGGTGAAAACTGCAGAAGGGGCTTCCTCACGTCTCGTCCTCTGGAATTGTGTGTGAGCTGCTTCTGATGACCAGCACCTTGAAGCCACGAGGGACCCCTGGATGGCACAGAGCAAGCATGTGAAGCCCCAGGGCTTGTGCCCCAATCTCCTGTGTTTGCAGGCTTTAAGAGACCCTGCTTGTTGTCCTGGAAAGTGCCTATGCTATCTCTGGGGCTTCTGGTAGTAAAGGGGCAGCTTGCTTCTTCTCAAGACAGCTTCTTGGAATCAGCTCAGGTTGGCACTTTGGGGATACAGGGAGGCAGTGATGGCTCCCTCTCTGGAGCAAAGTAGTCTGTTAGATCTGTTAGCCCTCTAGACATGTTTAAAGTCAGTAAGAACTGTAGAATTCTCCCATAATTAGGGCTGCCATCCACAGCAGAGGTGTGGATCACAATGCTTTTTACATATACTTTTTCCTGGCAAGAGGATGTCTCCTGCGGGGCAGCTGGGGAAGAAGCATTGGACAGCATGCTCTGTTCCTTTCTCTCTAATGGTCTTCAGAATCTCTAGGCTGTTTGTCAATCTCATCACTTCTTCACTGTTTTCCCTTAGTCAGTCTCCTCTGTTCTAGTGTTTTTATAGAGAATTATTTTTATTTATTTGAAAGTCAGACTTACACAGAGAGAGAAGGAGAGGCAGAGAGAGAGGTCTTCCATTCTGCTGGTTCACTCCCCAAATGACCGCAATGGCCAGAGCTGAGCTGATCTGAAGCCAGGAGCCAGGAGCTTCTTCCAGGCCTCTCATGTAGGTACAAGGCCCAAGGACTTGGGCCATCATCTGCTGCTATCCCAGGCCATAGTAGAGAGCTTGGGAGAGAAGCAGCCGGGATTAGAACCGGTGCCCATATGGGATGCTGATGCTACAGGCTGGGGCTTGAACTCACTACACCACAGGGCTGGCCCTCTTCTAGTGTTTTTTATATAGAGCCCTTTCCCCAGAATGATGGCTTTGTTTCTCTGTCTCTACTGGTTTTTCAGAGTCTCAATATGTTGGTAGTTCTCATCATTTCTTTACTAGAGATTTCTCAGACAATTTTCTGGAAATATGGTTCTTCCCCCAGTTTTTGTGAAAATTTTTCCTGACTGAGATAGATGTAGATCCTCTCTATTTAGGCATCTTGATCTTTCTTTGCAAAAATATTTTTTAAAACTTTGGCAACACTAAGTTTTGATGAGAATATGGAGAAAAAAGAAATGTCTTACATTGCAGGTGGAAGTTAAATCAAGTACAATCATTTTAGAACAGTTTGTCAGTGTTTAGCATATTAAAAATGGTTGCAGAAGTTCTTTAAATAAATAAAAAGAAGAATGGTTAGTCACACAACCTGTGTATATATCTATCAATGGGAATTGCTTGACCAATGGGTATTAAGTCTACCCTAGTTTTTTTTTTTTTTTTTTTTTTTGAAAATGAAAAGTAATTGGTACTGAAAGGACAAAAGTGACATCAAAGCCATCTTTATGACACATATTTCACATAAAATGGGCAATAAAATTATAAAGTGAACATATCAATTATTGATCGTGGTGGGTGTGCATAGACATAGATTTCAATAAGAAAAGGATGCAGATGTGAAACTCAAATGACTGAACTTTAAGACATAGCATTCCGATCTTTGCAGGACCACGATGGCTTGAGCATATTAATGTACCTGTAGAAGCACCATTTTTCCCCTGTATAAACTTATTTGTGATTGGAGAAAGCCATATGTATTATCTTGGTGCTCAGGCTAGCTCTTATTCTGTTAACTGAGTATATAACTGTCCTTGTAAAATTACTTGATATATTGTGTTCATTGCTTCATGGCTGGTCTTCAACTTACCTTGAAAGAATGAAGGGCCACAGGCAAATTTTCTATCATTGCTACTGCTGAGCAGCTGTGTATTCAGAAATGCAAAATATGCAAATGGTGTCTTTCCCATCACATATGGACTGGTGCTGATTTTGATTACTTTGCTAATTGTTTTGTAAATAAAATTACCAACTGTCCACATTCATTTTGGTAGACTATCTAAGTGTAGACCTCAGATATTCCTGAAATTCTTGTGTGTGTTTTTTTTTTTTGTCACAAAGAAAAAATCAGACCCATGCACAGCACTGTGCATGATGAGTTTTTTCCTAAGTAGGACACATATTTCCATCTGTTATCAATCATTGTTATCTCAGTGACTCTTTGATAAGTGGACTCAACAAATATTTAGGAGCCCTAGATATGATATGTATTATGGTAGATTCTGGAAATAAAATGAATTAAATTCAGAATCTCCCTTGGAGGAGTTAATAACAGCAATATTATGGTTACCACATCTCCCAGTTGTCTTTTGAGAGGAAATCAGCGCAATCACTGTAACCACTGCATGGTTTTATTTTCTGAAAAACTGTATACTTTTCATTTAATTGAAGGTTAGAGGAAAAATGGGTAAATATAAGCTAAGTTACTAGAAAGATGGTGTGATAAAATAAAGTCAAAATATATGAATTCCTCTGGTATAGTATTTTAAATTGGGCTAAACAGAATTTAAAATTTTTATTTTTTAAGATGCATGTACTTATTTAGAAGGCAGAGTTACAAGTGAGAAAGAGAGAGAGAGAGAGAGAGAGAGACTCTTCGATCCTCTGGTTCACTAAATGGCTGCTTTGGCTGTTTCTGGGCTGGGTCAAAGGAAGGAGCCAGAAACTCTGTCAAGGTCTCCCACATGGGTTGCATGGGCCCAAGCACTTGGCTGTCTACTGCTGGTTTCCCAGGTGCTTCAGCAGGGAGCTAGATTGGAAGTAGAGCAACTGGGATTTAAACTGGTCCTCATGTGAGATACCAGCTTCACAGACAGTGGCCTAACCTGCTGTACCACAACACTGGCCAAAGAATAAAAACAATTAAGGAGGGCTACATGTAAGCGTAAAGTCACAGATAGTGTCCTCATGCAGAAAGAAACCAAGACTCCTAGAAAAGGGCACTTAAGGTTTGTTCATTCCTTTAATGAATCTCAGGAGGGTGCTGTCCCCAGAGGCTGGAAGGGAGCTCTGAAATTTCTACTGGATATGAGTGAGCTGCTTTGATTCTGAAAGAAAAATTTAACCTGATTATACAGAGCGCTATGAACATAGTCCAGGTCTTTCTCCACCCACATAGACAGATGGCTTCTCAAGACGCTTAGTACATCTTCAAACATTGACCCAGAAATGAGAGAGAAGGAGAGAATAAATTCAACTTCAACCAAAGGTACTAATATTATTGTGACCACTTATTATAATGCTTAGTTAAAAGAATTGGCTTAGCTTGTTTCATCATGCTTAAATTCAAATAAACTTGATCTGAAAGAGTCATTATGATTTCTATTCTTTCTATCAAGCCTTCTTTTACCATTGCACTCAAATACATTTATCTTAATTGGATGCGATTTTCACTGTTGTGGCCAAAGTACTTTTCCCATGAGCTAATTTAGTGCATTCACATGCGTTTTTCATTTATATATAAAAGAAAATGCATGCTTTAATATTCCATTGACGAATGAAAGCGCATTTTGAAAGCATACTTATCAAATAATGGAGGCAATTTAAAAAGAATAATGAAGACCATACATGATGACTAAGTTTATCGTTCCAAAAGTGCATTCTTTATTCCAGGGCTGCTTCAGTTTTGTCAGGTGAAGGCACTTGCTAGGCACTCCCCATGAATGGGCTGCCCTGAGAATGGCAAATATATCATCTAAGACATAGGTGTCCTAAAAGCAGAAGTCTTTTCTCTGACATATGGGTGAATAAACATACTATATAGCAAGAAGAAATAACAGCCGATTTATTTATCTTTTAAGTTATGCAAGGTTGACAGTGTCAGCACGATGTCTATTTATGTCATAGCCTAGATCCAACTTTAAGCAATTAAGACAGAAAAAAAAGTGAGTTATGAGTTTAGGTGCAGCAAAGAGGGTGAGCTAAGCAGAGGGCAACTGAAACAATCAGCAAATAGAAAAGCGTGTCACTGTAGCTAAATATATTATTGAAATTCTGTGGAAGTCCATTTTAATAATCATTAAACTGCTGACCATTTTAAAAAAGAACTGCCTTGTGATATCATGTATTCTGCTTTTGGGACAGCCATAATGATTGAATGGACCAAAGGCAAAGAAACAGATGGTTTAATTATTTTAATCTGCTACTTTGAGACAAATAGGTTTCATATATGCAGCCTGAAAATATGTATTTTATAATTAGTATAACAAATTCTCACTTACAGAGAATTTGTCCAATTTTTGTACCATTTTTGTTTCTTCAGCTTTTACTATATCATGTTATGAATTTAGTTTTAGAATAATTCAGTAGTCATTAGGTTGTCAATTTGAGGTTAATAAGTAAAATTGGAGAGGTTGAATTTTGTTTATTCAACAGCCATGTGAAACTAATCCGTAGTATATTAAATATATATGAAGGGCTGGAGTTCTTTGCTATAAATGGTGACTAACATGTTGACTATATGCAATTATACTTGCTGAATAAAATATTTTTATTTTTCTCATAAATTCAATATTAACATTAACTTGACTTTTTATTATAAATAGCTTAGGTATTCCATATGTGTAGATAACACATTTTATGTCCTTTAAATGATACATTTTATTTATTTATTTATTTATTTTGACAGGCAGAGTGGACAGTGAGAGAGAGAGACAGAGAGAAAGGTCTTCCTTTGCCATTGGTTCACCCTCCAATGGCCGCCACGGCCGGCGTGCTGCGGCCGGGGCACCGCGCTAATCCGAAGGCAGGGGCCAGGTACTTATCCTGGTCTCCCATGGGGTGCAGGGCCCAAGCACCTGGGCCATCCTCCACTGCACTCCCTGGCCACAGCAGAGAGCTGGCCTGGAAGAGGGGCAACCGGGACAGAATCCGGCGCCCCGACCGGGACTAGAACCTGGTGTGCCGGCACCTCTAGGTGGAGGATTAGCCTAGTGAGCTCAATGATACATTTTTATATTCTACTATTTTGTTGTTTTTTGATATCTATTTCATCAAATAAAGTGATCTATAGTTTTTATGTCATGTCTATGTGGGTTTGGTATTAGGGTAATGCTGGTCTTATTGAATGAGTCAAGAACTATTCCCTCTTTTTCTATTTTCTGAGAGAACATCTGGAGAATTCCAATTGTTACTGCTTTAAATTTTTGAGAGAATTCACCTATGACTTCATCTGGGATTGATGCTCTATTTTTGTAAGATTATTAATTATGTATAAATTAATAGAGATGAGCCTATTCAGAGTATCTACATAGGTTAGTATTCAGTAGACTTTGAGTGGGACTCAAAGGAACATTATGAGACTGATAAAAGCTACAGACATTCTCTCCATAATGATGCTCAGTAAAATGCCAAGGATATTGTTTTCAGATCTAGGATAAAAAATCCTAAAATTAATATGGAAACACAAGAGACCATGAATAGCTAACACCATCTTAAACAGCGAAAATGAAGCTGGAGGCATCATAATACCAGATTAAATACATTCTACAGGACAGTAATAACAAAAACATTCTTGTATTGGCAGAAAAATACACATGTGGATCAGTGGGACAAAATAGAAACTCCAGAAATTAATCTACATATCTACAACCAACTGATCTTTGACAAATTCGCTAAAATCACTCCCTGGAGAAAGGACAGTCTCTTCAACAATTGTTGTTGGGAACACTGGCTCTTCACATGCAGAAATATGAAACAAGACCCCCACCCAATACCCTATAGAAAAAGCAACTCACAGTGGATCAAGTATCTAAACCTAAGACCTGATACCATCAAATTACTAGAAGAAAACATGGAGGAAACACCGCAGGACACTGGCATAGGCAATGAGTTCTTGGATAAGACCCCAGAAAGACAGGCAATAAAAGCAAAAATAAACACAAGGGATTACATCAAGCTAAAAAGCTTATGCGCAGCAAAGGAAATACTCAACAAAGTTTAGAGGCAACCAATGGAATGGGAGAAAATAGGCATCTGGTAAAGGATTAATATCCAGGATATATAAAGAGCCCAAGAAACTAAACAATGACAAGACAAACAATCCAGGTAAGAAATAGGTAAAGAGCTTGAGCAAGCATTTTTCAAACGATGAATACAAATAGCCAGCAGACACATGAAAAAGATACTCAGGATCACTGATAATCAGGGAAATGTAAATAACAGCCACATGAAGCTTCACCTCATCCCAGTTAGAATGGCTATTATCTTAAAATCAAAACGTAACAAATGCTCATGAGGATATAGAGAAGAAGGAACCCTAATACACTGTTGATTGAAATTCAAACTAGTAGAACCATTATAGAAGACAGTATGGAGATTCCTCAAAAATCTGAAAATAGATCTACTATCTGATACAGCCATCCCACTCCAGGGAATATAACCCAAAGGAAATGAAATCAGCTTATGAATGACTAATCTGTACCCCCATGTTTACTGCAGCTCAATTTAACATGGCTAAGTTATGCAGTCAACCCAAATGTCCAACAATTGATAACTGGATAAAGAAAATACACTTTGGAATACTACTCAGCCATTAAAAAGAATAAGATCTGTCCTTTGCAGCAAATGGATGCAATTGAATACTATCATTATGCTTAGTGAAACAAGCCAGACCCAAAACAATATTTTATGTCTTCTCTTATTTGTGGTAGCTAATATATAAAGCACAAAAAATGAATGTATAAGAGTAAAATGGACATCCTATGATTGGATTGTCATTTAGAGTCTGGCTATATTTTTGTGAAACAGTGGTCTTTCTATGTTTTACTTGTTGAACACTATATTTAGTGGAAATATTAAGCCTGTGATTTTAAAGTAAATTGCAAGTAGGTTATCACAAAAATTTAAAGAAAAAAAGGAAGAAGAAGAATGGAGGGAGGGAAGGAGGGAGGGAGTGAAGTATCACTATGTTCTTAGAATTGTATCTTTGATATATATTAAATCATTTCTCTTTATATTAATATTTTTTTAAATTGTGAATAAAAATTTCAAGGTCCATTTAACTCACAGAAGACAGTCTAGATCATAGTAGGTATCACAAACTTGGCCAAATAGCTGATATTGGGAAATGCCCATTTTAAAAAGAAGACAATAAAGAAAGAGCCTTTTTAAAAAGACTTAGAAGTAAGGCTGGTGTGGTACAGCAGATGAAGCTGCAGAATTTTTTATTTTTTTATTATTTATTTATTTATTTGACAGGTAGAGATATAGACAGTGAGAGAGAGAGAGAGAGAGAGAGAGAGAGAAAGGTCTTCCTTCTGTTGGTTCACCCCCCAGATGGACACCACGGCCGAAACTGCCAATCTGAAGCCAGGAACCAGGTGTTTCTCCTGGTCTCCCACGTGGGTGCAGGGGCCCAAGCACTTGGACCATCCTCCACTGCCCTCCCTGGGCCACAGCAGAGAACTGGACTGAAAGAGGAGCAACGGGGACTAGAACCACCGCCCATATGGGATGCTGGCACCGCAGGTGGAGGATTAACCAAGGGAGCCATGGCGCCGGCCCCTAAGCTGCAGATTTTGATACCAGCATTCAATTTCCAGTGCCAGCTATGTTTTCAATCCAGCTTCCTGCTGATGCACTGAGAAGGCAATAGAGGATGGCCCAAGTGTTTGGGGCCTGACACTCATGTGAGAGACCAAGATAGAGTCTTGGCTCCTGGCTTCAGCCTGACCCAGCTGCAGATGTTCAACCATTTGGGGAGTGAACCAGCAGATGGAAGATCTCCCCGCCCCCTCTCCCTCTACCTCTCTCTTTTTCTATCTCCATCTCTCCATCTCTATCTCTCTGCTTTACTCCGTCTATTACTCTGCCTTTCAGATAAATGAATAAATAAATCTCTTTTTAAAAAGCAATGAGAATAAATGGTCATAGTAAAAGAAAAACCAGAAAATATTTTTGTTATTTAGAAGAATAAAATGTTACAATATAGCCAGTCAACTGTGTCAAATGTAACAGAAAGATCTAGAAAGGTAGTAATTGAAAAGTGTTCCTCGGTCATGTGTGACCTTGATCTATGCAGTTTCATGGAATATTTAAAGTATGTTGTGATATATTATATAGTGACTGAGAAATGAGAAAGTGGGGACTGTAAGCAAGAAAATACAGGCTGACCTAAGAAGAGGAGAAAAGAGAGCAGAATCTATTCTGTTCTGATAGAGTAGATGGAATCCTATAGATAGAATATCTCTCCTAGCATGAGCAAATAAATCTCATTTTTAGGGAACATAAAATCTAGAGCGGTGTTGCTGTGTTTCAAGGGAAAAACTTAATTTCATTCAGAAGATGGGGTGGGAGGAACAAATGGGAAAAAATGAGAGGAAAGTGTGTAACTGATGGTGTGAAGTCCTAAAGAAGGCAGCAAAGGAGAGGCAAAAGCCACACAGGCACTAGATTCGTAGGACTGAGAAAAGCCTCAATTCTGAGCCTAACCTGAGGGCTCTAAGGAAAAGGAGTGAGATCTCATTTACTTCCCACTGTATCCCTAGCCCAGTGCCTAGAACAATGTTGTCATCTCCCATTGAGGTCATTTTTGCTTTCATGCGGAGATCAAACTAGGTCCTATGCACCTCAACTCATAGCTTATCTGCCGTTAACAGAACTGCCTCTGAACTGAACAAATTTTTGTTCCTTTCAGTCAAATAATCATCAGTCAAGGCATTAAGCAATCATCAGAAAGACAGAAAAAGATTCACACATAGAATTACTGGAGAGGCTGGTGCTGTGTCCTAGCTGGTAAAGCCGCCGTCTGCAGTGCCAGAATCCCATATGTGTGCCAGTTCAAGTCCCAGCTGCTCCACTTCTGATCCGGCTCTCTGCTGTGGCCTGGAAAGCAGTAAAAGATTGTCCAAGTCCTTGGGCCCCTGCACCCACATGGGAGACCTGGAAGAAGCTTCTGGCTCCTGGCTTTGGATGGGAGCAGCTCCGGCCTTTGAGGCCAATTAGGGAGTGAACCAGCGAATGGAAGACCTCTCTCTCTCTCTCTCTCTCTCTCTCTGTGTATGTATGCATGTGTGTGTGTGTAACTCTGACTTTGAAATAAATAAATAAATCTTTAAAAAAAGAATTACTTGAGTTATGTTTCTAATGCAGGATAGATGAAATATCTAAAAATAGAAACTGAGTAAGTAAAACTATGTTCAAATAATATGGCCATTAAAATCATGTTTTCCACTTCCATTATCTATTATATCTGGGACAGCTAGATGCTTAGGAAAGATTAGTTAAGTAACCATTGACTATGCTAGTTTACTATGGGCCGTTTTGTGCATATTTTTATCTTATTGACAGAAGGATGCCTAATCATTAATAAATTCCATATTAGACCATAAAACCTCTGACTTGTCACTAGGTACTTAGGGTAAGAGGAAATTTCAGGAAAATTCTTTCCTATTGTGTCGTCTTTCTGTGTTGCTATAAAATGGACACAACCGACAGCTAGCAATCTCAAGTTCAATAAACAATTTTAAACCACTATTACATATGATACCCTGCAGTCAAAAATCATTATCCCTCACTAGTTTGATTTTTAAGGACAGTTATATAGTCATCATTTTTATAAACTAGCACTCCTCCCCTATTGTCATTTTGGCTGTCTTCAATATTAAAAGGACTGGAGCCTTGGAAACATCATTTTTGCAGAACCCTAGAAAGCATTTGCATGAGATGGGAAAGAAAGAAATGTAACAGAAGCCATCACACTCTTTCAAGGATAGCAACAAATATCCATTAGCAGGGCTTAGATTATTTAACAGCTTCCAGATGTCCACGCAAGCCACCTGACCTGGCAGTGCAGGCAGCAGTGACCATTTGGCATTTCCCTCAGTTCTGGAACCAGTAGCAACTTTCCGATTCCCTGACAGCTATTTACAAAACTAGGACTAATGCTGGCCTTGCCTAAGTGTTTCAGGTTTATTCTGTAATCAATCTGAAATCTCTTATTACTTGAAACATCCAGATTGGTTTCCTTTTCCCAAACCTAACACTAATAAAGTCATCCTCTTACTGAGATGTACACATGTGGTTTTACCAGGCTGGAGTCTCTTGTACCATTCTAAGCCTATTCTCGTTCTCTAATATGCATCTTCTGTATTCTGTATTCTGAGCATTCCTATTCTGAAAGTAGTATCATTGCAACTGTGCTGAACAGATGACAGTAGAGTTTAATACAGGCACCCATAATTTGCAAATTATAAGAATCTAAGAGAATCGTCTCCAGAGGTACTTATTTGAAAAAGTGATTGTGTTCTATTTAAGGGTTACGGAATTGTCCAGATGTTTTCCTATCACTAATTAAGTACCCTAATCAAAATTATTCATTCTAAGTCTGATATGCTACATTTGCTGGGCAAAATTATAAGTCTTCTGGTAGAGCTATTTCTTCAAGATGATGCCTCCTGTGGTGTTTTAGTAAGAAAATAGCAGTGAACTTCAAAGTAATAACAGAGGTTTGAAAACTAATCATTAATTAATATAAGGGTACTGTATCTCCCTCACCCTTCCAATTCATCTTCTGTACTTCTGTCAGAATACCTCTTTATAAAACCATTTCTGATTATTCCATACTATGCTCAAATTTCTTCAAGTCTTACCATGAATATGGGATAAATCACAGACTATTTAATATGCATTTAAGTTCTTTCATGATTCATGGATTCCTAATGCTTTTGTAGGATGCTACCACCTTTTAACACCTACCTAGCCATACAACAGACCGTAAAATATCTTACTTGCTAGCTCATGTTTTCATTCTCGTCTGTCCTTATGAAAATTTTACCATCCCCTTAGGTCTCAGACCCAAAATAATTTCTCCACAATTAGTATCTTTTATCACATCAGCTCTATTCCTTAAATTTTCATAGGACTTTTCTTTCAGATTTATTTATTTATTTGCATGGCAGAGGGAGGGAGAGGGAGAGAGACAGAGAGAGAGAGATGGAAATCTTCCATCCACTGGTTTACTACATCTGCTGGGCACACCCAAATACCAACAAGAGCAGAGGCTGACTCTGAGCCAGCAACTCCATCAAAGTCTTTCATATGGATGGCAGGAACCCAATCATTTGCCTCCCACATACATTGGCTGGAAGTGGAGGTAGGACTCCATCTCAGCACTCCAATATGAGTTATGAGTTGCAGGTGACCCAAACTGCAGCTTAACCCATAGCAACACAATACTCACCCAGGAAATTTTCTTACTCTCATAGGTTAGAGGCAATTCAGGGTAGTAAGAAAAGACAATAGAAACCAGACTAGAATTTAGCAGTACAAAAAAAGATTGACAATTTAGATTTTGGAGCTTACCATGTAGAAACAGTAAATGATTCTACTGAATAGAAATGAATATAGTTTCATAAATAAGCATTTTAGTTGACATCTTACTCTTACAGTCTCTTACTCCATATTTGGGATTGAAATTGGAAGATACCAAACATGAAATACAGAATTAAAACTGAACCCAATTCCTCAGAAAAGGCGGCTCAATTGTTATATTGTTATCTTTTGCAATAATTGCCCATTTGTTCTTTGCCTGGTGAATCCTTGTTTTTAAGTTGTATTACTTTTCTTTAGTTTAATGTTTTCATTTGAAGACAACTTAACTATACTGAAAATGTTTCTCTTCATATATTAATAGCATTTTCTTCCTAAATCACAGTTCTTATTCTTATTTAGTCATCCATACATTTATCCATTAAACCTTTGTGCAAAGCTCAGAGCAGATATTGAAATTGGGAAATGACTATTGATTTTGAAGAAAAATAAGAGATACAGTTGATTGGACAATGGATTCACTAAATAGTAATAGTGGGATAAAGGACTTTTAAGTCCAAATGAAGTGAGATCTGAGAGGACCTTAAGTAATTAGGTTAATTTATTTCTTGGTTTATTTAATTTAAAGGAAACTGCTGCAACTTGTTAGAGACATATGATGATCAGGAATCTGTTCTATGAAATGTGTAATCATTGCAGGCAGGAGATGGAAAGTAAGGAAATACTTAAGTAACTATTGCAAACATCTATGTGATGGAGTGATGTGAATACAGTAGAAATAGAAGGGAAGGAAAAGAGATGGGGAGAGATCTTAGAGGTATGTTCTAAAACTATAATGCAGAAAATACTTAGATGAGTGAGGCTATAAAATTTTCAAGGACTAAGAACAAATTAATGTTATAAAAGATGAAAATGTGGAGCACTTGCCTCCAAAGGTATGAAAAAGTACTATTAAATATATTAAAATACAAAGCTTCTTCCCTTAAAATTTTATTACTCAAAAAGGTAAGAACAGAGGATTCCAAGATGGCTGACTAGGGGAATTATGTGCTTCTTGTGACTAGGGGAAAATGGCAAAATAAAAACAGAAGAAGTGCACTCCTAGGAGAGAGCTGTAGAGAAGTTTGCAGTGGAAATTCTACAAAAGGAAGGGTATGGGAGTGGAACAGTGAGTGGGGACACCACACATGGGACTCTCACAGCTGGGGGCTGGAGGACATGCCAGTATCTGAGACCAAAGTGAGCACAGACTGGCAGACAGTGCCACTGGCGATATTGCCTGAGAGAAAACATTGTAGACCACTCAGACATTGAGTCTGGCCTGAAGCCCTAATGAGGGGCGGGATACTCTTATAATACAGCAAAAGCAAAACACATTTCTTTCTCTCCATACACCGACAAGAGTACCCACTACCAGCAGGGAAAAGTTGCCATTTTGACATCAATAGATGGTACAGGGGGCTCTCATGCATGCATGTGATGATGGAATTTTACCAAAGGGATTAATCTGCATTCCCCACTGACTTTGAGTGTGGCTGGGAGAGATGACAGGGATCTGGGCACCCACACAGGACTGTGAAGTGATTCCATCCTCTAAGCATTTCCAATGGCTTGGGGTTCAAACTACCAAGGTGGAGCACCCACATGCAGCTGGTTCTGGGAAGGTCTCTTCTCTTTCCATGGACAGAGCAGGCTTGTGCAACTGAGCAGATCCTCTACACAGCATAACTGGGAGCATTGCGCACTGTGACTGTGGGAACTTTGTGACTGCATGAGAGGGCGTAGGGTGTACCTTGGTCTCTGGGCAATCACTGTGTCTATCAACAGAGAGTCAGAGCTCCCTGATGGCCTGTGGTGGGTCATTGAGGGTTCTGTGCTAACACTGAGGACTAAACAGATCCTTTCTGTGGTTCATGTGCCAGCATGGATAGGGATCTGGGCTAACCCCAGGCATTGATTACCTTGGAAGAGAGGAGGTGAGGCTATAATTACATCAACAGGTATGATCATACCATTTTCTTCTGCTGACAATAGAGGAGACCTACTGTGCCCAACTTGGGTGTCACCCTGGATTCTTGCCCCACACTAGAACACTTACTAGAGTTCCCTGGCCACACCTAGCACGTACCTCTGAGTACTCATTGAAACATCAGACACTCCACTAAGCCACAAAGACATAGAAATAACCAGAACATATTTCCAAAGATGCCTAAAAATAAATGCAGAAATACAAGAAATAAGAAAAAAGAAGACAACATGACTCCCTCAAAGGAACATATAGCAGCACTTCAATATTAGAATGTGAAGATGAGGAGGGTGTTGAAATGCCTGAAAAGGAATTTAAAAAAAAGATCATAGAATTACTCAGAGGCAATGAGAAGCAAATTCAAGAGTTAGAGAAATCCATACTTGACATAGAGGAAAAATTTTCCCATGAGATTGAGACTTTGAAGAGAAATGAAACTGAAATATTAGAAATAAAGAATTCAATATGTCAAATAAAAAATACAGTGTAAAGCTTTAGCAACAGACCTGGTGGGGCAGAAGAAAGAATATCTAAGCTAGAAGACAAATCTTTGGAAATATCCCAGTCAGATGAAAAAGGAAGAAATCAGAAAAATAAAAAATGGTGTGAGACACTTATGCAATACTATCAGATAACCTAGCATATGAGTCTTAGTATTTCCTGAAGTTGTGAAAAGAGAGAATGGATTAGAAGTTCTAGTCAGTGAAATAACAACAAAAATTTTCCTTGATTTTGAGAAAGACGGAGACATCCAAATACAGGAAGAGCATGGAATTCCCAGTAGAAAATAGAAAATTAAACAATAGAAAATTAGACAATAGAATTACACAATAGAATTCCCAATAGGAAAGATCTTAACCACAACACAGTAAAACATAAAGAAAAGATTCTAAATGTGCATAAAAGAAATGCCAGATTATATTCAGAGGATCTCTCTTCAGAAACTATAGAGGCTAGGAGAGAATGGTAAGACAAAATCCAAGTCATAAAGAAAAAAGCTATAAACCCAGAATACTGGATTCCACAAAGCTCTCATTTATGAATGAAAGTGAAATAAAGCCCTTCCATAACAAACAGAGATTGAAAGAAATTGTCAACACCCATCTAACCTTATAAATTATGTTTAAAGATGTATACACACAGAAACACAGAAAGACAGACATCATTATGAAAGAATGTGAAGGCAGAAAATCTCCTAGAAGAAAGGTGCTAAGGAAATCCAATCAAGCAATAGGAATACTTACAGAAAAAGAGCAGGGCCATTTCCTTTCTTATTAATAATAATCTTGAATATAAATGGACCAAATTCTCTAATTAAAAGATATAAACTGGCCAAATAGATTAAAAAACAAGGCCAATCTATTTTCTGCCTACAAGAAATACACCTCACCAACAACTGAAATTGAATGAATGGAAAAATTATTCCATGCTTAAAAAAAAACGTGGGCCAGCACTGCGGCTCACTAGGCTAATCCTCCGCCTTGCGGCGCCAGCACACCGGGTTCTAATCCCACTCGGGGTGCCGGATTCTGTCCCGGTTGCCCCTCTTCCAGGCCAGTTCTCTGCTGTGGCCAGGTGTGCAGTGGAGGATGGCCCAAGTACTTGGGCCCTGCACCCCCTGGGAGACCAGGATAAGTACCTGGCTCCTGCCATTGGATCAGCCCGGCTGCAGCGCGCCGGCCACAGCGGCCATTGGAGGGTGAACCAATGGCAAAGGAAGAACTTTCTCTCTGCAGGTATAGCCATCCTAATATCAGACAAAATAGAATTTAACACAAAAACTGTTAAAAGAGATGATGAAGGGCATTATATAATAATTAAAGGATCAATTCAACAGGAAGATGTGACTATAAAAAATGTATATGCATCCAATCCCAGGGAGCCTGGCTATTAAAACAAATGTTAATGGATTTAAAGAGAGACATACACTCCAATACAATAAGAAGGTACTTCAGCATCCAACATTCATCAATGGACAGAACAACTGGATAGAAAATTAACAAAGAACATATGATATTTGTCCCTTAGGGACTGGCTTATTTCACTCAGCTTGTTTTCCAGATTCCTCCATTTTGTTGCAAATGACCGGATTTCATTGTTTTTTACTGCTGTATAGTATTCTATAGAGTACATATCCCATAATTTCTTTATCCACTCTGCTGTTGATGAGCATTTAGGCTGATTCCACATCTTAGCAATTGTGAATTGAGCTGCAATAAACATAGAATTGCAGACAGCTCTTTTATTTGCCAATTTAATATCCTTTGGGTAAATTCTGAGGAGAGGGATGGCTGGGTCATGTGGTAGGGCTATATTCAGGTTTCTGAGCAATCTCCAAATTGTCTTCCATGGTGGCTTTACCAGTTTGCATTCCCACCAACAGTGGATTAATATGCCTTTTCCCCCACATCCTCACCAGCATCTGATGTTAGTTGATTTTTCTTCTGTATATAAAGAAAACTGAAAATGAATTTTGATAAAGAATGGGATGAGAGGGAGAGTGGGAGATGGGATGGTTGCGGGTGGGAGGGAGGTCATAGGAAGAAAAGCTGCTACAATCCAAAAGTTGTGCTGTGAAATTCAATGATTATTTACAGCCTTTGTCTCTACTGTTGTGAAACAGTGTTATTTTTTGCTTACTATTTGTTGAATTCTTTACTAAATGTAGGGTTAAACTAATGAGTATAAAATAAACTGAAAGTATATAATTGTAAAAATTAAAATAATAAGAAAGGATGGAGGGGGAAGTATGGCAACATGGCTGGAGAGAGCGTAGGGTGGGAAATAATAGTATGATCCCAAATTTGTGTATATGACATACATGATCTTTGTTCACCTTAAAAACTAAATAAATTAACTAATCTTAAAAATGTAAGAGCAGTACTGAAAATAACTGAGTAAGAACATAATCTTAAATGTTATGCAAAAATGTTTTGGTGTCATAATGGCATACAACACAATGAATAATACTGCATTTTAATTATGATAGATTGATTGAACATAAGATTTTTCTGACTCACTTTTCTGTAGACATTTATTATGTCATCAAACACCACTCCTTTAACATAAATCACATTATCTTCAATCAAATCATCGGAAGTGACATCAGTTCCTTTTGTTAAATACAATACCTAAATTTTTGATGAATTTTGATTTTGATAAGGACTTTTCTGCTAATGCCATTGTTATTGAAGCTACTAGGAGAATTTCATCAACTGTGAAAACATGGGATAAATTTCTAATCACTTACTGCCCATATGCAATTTAGCACAGTTAGAGTTGCAGATTTTCATGGAACAATTTTTTCTGAAAAAAAATTAAATCTTTGAGGCTAATATTTGGTATAGTGATTAAAATGCCACTTTAAATCCCTACATTTCACACTGGAGAGCCTGGATTTGAGTCTAGGCTCTGTTCCCAATTCCAGCTACCTCCTAATGTGTACTCTGGGAGAAGAATAGTGATGGCTCAAAGTGATTGAGTTCTTACCTTCCATGTGGGAGGCCTGCAATGAGTTCCTGGCTCTTGGCTCTCGGCTCTTGGCCTGACCTAGAACCAGCTGTTAAAGGCATCTGGGGAGTAAACCAGCAGATTGGAGATTGATATGCCTCTTTCTTTCTCTCTCTCTCTCATGCTTCCTCTCTATCCCCCCTGCCTTTTAAATAAAAGTAAAATTAAGTCTTTATGCAAATGAATTTCATATAATTTATTTAAAATGTAAATTTATACAATGGCATTTTAGTGTTTCCTCTGGCATTTTCTATAACTTGTGGAGGTCATTTGTATAAATCATGAAAATGGCTACATGATTTGTATAGAATGCAAAACGCCCTATTTATACATTTTGTCACTGAATTTTCAATTATTAGGAAATGTTAATTCTAAAATTGTCTTCCTTGTTAACAATTTGTTCTTTGAGGTTTTACTGAAAATATGTTCTTTTCCATTCAACATGGCAATCCTTAATTTGAATTTCCTATTTCTATGTCTGTTGATTTATTTTGTAATATTGCAACATTTTACAAAACCAGAGGTTCTACATTTTTGAAAAAATATTCTAATAATTCACTGACATGCTTTATTGGAATGTCAGCTTGTCCACACTGATTGAGTTTTACTGAAAGTTCACCTCCCGATTATTGGCTGTTCCTTTCCCAGCATCGGGCTGGGAAGTTAACATTTATGCAGACACTACAGGAACAGGGGCACAGAGAGAGGCTTGCTGCTGCCTCCAAGAGGAGCCTCTCCTCTCTCCCATAGTGTGGTAACTTCTGCGGCTACTGCCACTGCCCATTACTGATCTGGGCCCAGGCACCCCACGACAATATCCTTTGGCTCTAGCTCAAGCCTTCCTGGAGGCACTTGCTTCCCAGGCTGAACAACTGCTGTGTGCACAGCCCTGCTCCCAGACCACAGCCCCAATACCTCACAGGTCTCCTTCCATGTCTTTTCCTTGACCTTTCAGACTTTGCTCACAAAGCAAATATTGAAAGATAAGTGAAGAGTACCCAGGTGGCGAGAGCAGAGCGTTACCCAAACACTCAGGGCCCATGGAATGGCACAGGTCTCTCACCCATGGAGCCAGCCCTGGACATGAAGAAGAGGCAGGAATCCAAGATGCCTGTGAATACTGGAACCTGAGTGAGGAGTGTGACTGCTAATAGAAACCATTCCTTTAAGAAATAATTTGCAAAGGGTCATGGTGCAGAGAAGTAGAAGACAATGAGTTCAGTTTTAATAATCACCTGAGCAGGGAAGGTGAAACAGAAAGCTAACCAGAATCAAGCTGTGAGCACAGCTGACAGAGCCTTCTGCCAGCTCTGAAGGAAACTCCCACCTTACCTACCTAGCTTTGCCTTTCCTCCTTGGGTTCTTCTTTCTCCTTCATTCTCTCCTCCTTCTCTTCCTGTCTCAGAGATACAGTAATTCAACTTGGATGCACTTGATGCAGCTATCATGCCCAGTTTTGGATTATTGGGCCCTCCTCTGGAAGGAATGTCACCACAACCAGCCAAGTGCAAGGGATGAGGATATGGCATGCTATTTCTCCTGCTTCCCTCGGAACCATCATTTTCCAGCTATCTCCTGGAACATCACCTCTAAGAACTCAGTACTGTGTGGAAAGAAACTCACAGCATGTGATGAGCTGATGTGTAGGTGGCCCAGCCCCGTGATGTTCAGCTGAGCTGAGCCTTTGAGCCACCTCAACGCAGACATGATACCTGGGAAGATACAGCTGACTTCAGCCTCCAGCCCTCTGCCCTTCATTCTGTCTTCTAACCTTCCCAACTGAAAGTCCAGACCTTCAGCAAAGAGCCATAAACTCAATCCAGGTTTCCCATATGAGTAGAAGGGACTCAACTACTTGAACCATCATCAACAAATTAGTTGGAAGCTGGAATCAGAAGCCAGAGCCAGAGAATGAACTCAGGTACTCCAATGTGAGACGTGGACATCTAAATCATTAAGTCAAATGCTCAGTCCTTTGTTCTGATTCTTAACCCAGAAAATCAAAGTATAATAAGATGATCATTTTACACAAGTAAATTTTAAGTTGGTTTGTACCAAGCAATAATAGCTGTAGTGACATCTTTCTCCAACACAAACTGGGACAAAAACAGATTTTTTTTGTCTTTTTTTCTCTCAATTCATGGAAGTAGGCTGGAATATTTTAAAGATACTTAACAAAAATGTTAAAAGATAACAAAACAAATCATTCAGGCATATAGGAGATACAGAAAGTATATATAAGAACCTCTTAAGCTTACAAAGGTTAGATATCTGATTCAAGTGTATCTAACTTGTTTATAGCATATATTCATTTTAATATATGAGAATTCAGAGAAGGTTATTTTTAGTTATGAAACTCTTTTCTCTCTCTCTTTTCTTTGTATCTATTCTTCCATAAGGAAATGCTTTGTTCAAATAATGAAACTTCAAGGGAAAAAACCACAAGGACATTTTCCTAGATTAACAATTCTATGCAGACAGTCCTCTAGGTTTCATAAAAACCACCAATCCAGGCACAGAAGCTGAAGTTTCCACATACTTTTCTCCCCTAACCCTTTGTGCAGAGATCAGATAAAACCTTACTAAACAATTGATGATTTGACTATGAGTTGAAGGACATCTTATGTCTGATAAAGTTAAAACTCAACAAATATTTTGAAGAAATGAACAGAGCACACAAAGGGGCTGAGAGGAGAGGTTGGGAGACTGTGGCCAGGATAAATAGTGTCATGTCACACTGATCTACTGAGATGCTGTAATTTCAGAATATGCTTCTAATAGCAATGGTGGGAGCCAGTGCTGTGGTGTGGCAGGTAGAGCCACGGCCTGCAGTGCCAGCATCCCATATGGGTGCCAGTCCTTGTCACGGCTGCTTCCACTTCCAATCGAGCTCTCTGCTATAGTCTGGGAAAGCAGTGGAAAATGGCCCAAGTCCCTGGGCCCCTGCACCCACGTGGGAGACCCGGAAGAAGCTCCTAGTTTCTGGCTTCAGATCAGCACAACTCCGACCTTTGTGGCCAATGGGGAGTGAACCAGCATATGAAAGAACTCTCTCTCTCTTCTCTCTCTCTCTCTTTCTCTCTTTCTCTCTTTCTCTCTTTCTCTCTCTCTGCCTCTGCCTCTCTGTGTAACGCTTGCAAATAAATAAATAAATCTTTAAAAAATAGCAATGGTGGCACCAGTTGAGTGCAAGAGGCTCAACAAAAAGGGATTTCTGTAATTCCTCAGCCAAACCAAAAATTCTGACAAACCTATGAGTCATGATATTTTCATAGATGTGAAACTTACTTTTATATACTTTAATGTCAGAGGAATACGCCTTTGTCAGAAACTATTTGGCACATTTCCATCTCAATATCTAATTGCATAAGCAAGTTTTAAACATTACTCATTTCAGTTGAATATTAAGTGTATCCTTAATGAAGGCTTTTTAGACTTCTGATCACTTTCACCATTTTCCCCTTCATTTATCCTTTTCTGTACAAGATTTCAAAAATCAAAGCTATTTTTAAAACTTGAAAGTCTACTTTGTTTAGTGTAAGTGTTAAAAGGAGTTACAATCACAGCAATAAAACAACCCAACTCAAAGGAGAAACTGTGAATACAGAAGTTTGATTTGGAAAAAATGAATCACATCACTTCAAACAGCAGAACCATTCCACAAGGTTGTAATGTATCTGTGTAGCTGAGTGCATGTAGGATGGGGCAGGAACTAGGGATTCGTGATGACATGGATAACCAGCTCTAACTTTAGAAATTAAATTCAGAACATTTCAGCTTTGTAAAACTGTTTTTTTTTTTAATCTAAGCCAAGATTTACACTTGTCCCAAATATCTGAACACTGATTCATACTATATTCTCCTTAAAAACATCCTTTGATATGGGAAAAACGATCCCCTCTGTCTTCTAGATGTCAGTGAAGGATGACACATTCGTCAAACAAGGAACTCAAACCATTCTGCAGCTTTACACAAGAAGTTAACAGCAAATGTTGCAATTCCAGAACTAGACTACAAATACTTGTGTTGAATCTTGTTTTAAATTCATATGAAAATGATTGGTAAAATAGTCATTAATTATGCTTTGATGCTCTGTAAATCTATTCTGAGATGACTCCTGGCAAAAATACTTTTATCTACCTGTGTTCTTTACACTGAGTGAAGAAAAACATTGCCATTACCAAAACTCCTCTTCCCTTCACTCTCCCCAAGCCCTGTTTTTAACATTTGACAACCACAGAAATAACCTGTGGTGCATGATGAGAGAAAGAGCTCTCATGTCATATGAGCTGTGCTTGAAATTTGATTCTGTCACCTAATGGAATTCAGCTAAAAAATGCACACCTATACAACATGGTTCTTGCTTGTAATTAAAAACTTAGCATCTTTATGACTTTTAAGCACTTTATACCTTCATTTGAAGCAAAACATATGGTTGTATCAAGACTACTTTTTGGCCACTGATGCCTTCATTTCAATGATTTTGGATACTTTACAAAGCCAAAGTATTACCAACAATATTACCTTATTGAAGAACAAAGAGAAATTCTTTTCATTTACTATTTCATTTTTAAATTCCATTTTTAGCACCTGCTTTATCACACACTATCTCAATTAGAACATAGAGAGAGAGAGAAATTGCATAAACAGTACTTTTTCCCTCAAAGAGCTTACAGTCAGTCTCAGTTGAAGGAAAACAGAAGTTTCAAAATAAACCTGAGTTACTACAGTTTTCTAGGTCAAGGTTGTTTAAAAAGTTACCAAATTTAGAAAAGGTTAATGTCTTGGAGTCCAGAGCTCACTTTGATGCTTTTAAGCACAAAAAGTGAAATTTGAAAACTTAAAATACTAGAGGTCTATCAGTTGGTTTTATAATTTTTTGATTTTGCTGTTTTATTTTTGAATTCCTTCATTATCTATGAATGTCAACGCTAATCATCACTCATATATTTCCTTCCCTGAATTCCAGCTTTATGCTAAATTTGGGGTTGTTCCAAACATTACAATCACCCTGCACACTTGACTTAGAAAAGGTCACTGGGACAATGACATGGCCCTGGGAGTCCACAAGATCCTTGGCTAGTCCTGTGTGAACTGTCACTTGGCTTCTCCAAGACTTAGGCTTTTAGAACTCTTCTATTTTCTCTCTGGGGTTAGGGAGAAAGTCTAGGAGTGATAGCCCATCACATCTTAACCACATCATGTGGGCAAATCTAAGATAACATTTGGGGTGAATTCCTTCCGATTCTCCTTTATTTAAAATTTAAAATGTAAAATTCTCCTTTATTGAAAATCTCATTTTAAAACTAAAAGTCAAGTAAATATAATAAATGTGCTATCATTAATGCATCCTGTATTATATTTATCCTTCTATAAAAATAGCTTATATACCCATAAATAGAGACAGAGTATATATATATATATATATATGTGATATATATCATATACATCATATATATATACATCATATATATATACATCATATATATATGATGGACGAAGGGGCCCACGGAGACAAGATTGTCTAGGAACAGAGTAAGCTGAATTTCCTGGGAGATGGGCCCTTGGGCTCTCTGCTCCTGCTAGCGATAAGATGTGGACTTCTCCTGAGGAGGTCATAGCTTCTTCTTCCTTTGTAGGTTCAGGTGTTCAGGCATTTTGTGCCACCAGACCCCAACTGTCACTTCACTGTGTGAAGTCCTCTCTGTGTTCTGACATGGCTCCACGAACCACCGACGCCTTCTCCATTGCCTACATCTTGCAGACTGAAGTGAGATCTCACCGGGCCTCCAGCTCTGTGCCTCTCAGCCCCACCTCTTCTCTTTCCTTATTTCTCTTGCCTCAGCAGCACTGTTAGGGTTGGGAACCCTGTTCTCTCCCTGTCTTTCTGCTCACCTATAATGCCCTGCTCCTGACAGAAACACCCAAGCTAGCACGGCATTGTCTGAACTTTCTTGTGAATTGGAAAGGCATGGTCCCCAAAGTACTTTGGTAAGAACAAGCAAACAAACAGGACACCTGTTTTGGTTATGCATATAATAATTCCGGCTGGAGTAAGTGACCCCAGGAAATTGTGAAGTCTGTAGCCAGTATTTCCCATCTCTGCTTTATATATACAATTTATATATTAGTTAACATAAATAGTAACATATGTAAAGCACAGAAATAACATATAAATAAAATAAAACATTCATCTAGAGGGGAAAATAAATCCTAAAGCATTTGAACAAATGAATTGGTTCTTTCATTATTTCAAACTTATGCTGATAAGATCTTTTCTAGGACACAATAAAACAGAAGATTTTTTTTTACTGTAGGTACAGAAAGCATTGCCTTTTGTTTTGTTACCATAGGCTGAATTTCATTAGCAGAAAAATTCAATAATTTCCCATCAAATAGAAAAGATTGCTGACAGAATTACCCCCCAATAGACACTAGAAAAAATTCCCTTGAATGAAGATATCAAAATCTGCTTTGTGTTTAGAAGACAGGTATCTCATCCAAAGGTGCTGGGTACAAAAGAATGAGAAAGAAAGTTTTACAAATCATCTGTAGTGTGCATTATATAAAATATATAAGTAAAATGATTCACAGGTACTTTTAAATGTAACTAACTTATGAGGATGTAAAAATAGTGAAACTGAAAAGCCAGAATATGAGCCAAATATGACTGCGAAGTCCATGATTGTCTCACTGTGTCAATGACAGCTATTACCTATTACCTGTGCCTCAGCCATGCCTAGTCACTCCCACATGCACATTGCTATTCAGTTGTTACCATTTTCTCCCCAGCCTTCTCCACACGGTTCAGAAAATCTATCTCTGCAATGCCTCTCCTACATCTTCAGGTTGTAGATGCTTCATCCAGTTATCCACACGCAGAAGATTTTTTTTTTTTAAAGATTCCCCCAGTGTCATTTTCCTCTTACTAATTCTTTTTTGAAACTTTTCTTCCTTCAGGCTTTTTTATCATTAAGGTCAATTCATGAAATTATTTTCCTAGGGAAGGTGAGGCAAGAAAGCTTTTAAAAATAAAAAAAGAGTCCATAGAATGGGGGAAAGGATGCTTTGATACACAGAGGTTCCAGACAAGAGAACATGCAGGGGTAGCAGAAGTTTTCCTGTTACAAACAAGGGGCACATACTGCAGGGAAAATGTTACAGGAGCCCATGTTGGGGGAAGGGAACTGGTGGTCAAAAATAGAAAGGCTGGAAGGTGGGAATGTGGGGAAATGGATGGAGCAAGGCAGAGGAAGGGAGAGAGAGAGAGTGAGAGAGAGAGAGACTGACTAAATAAACTGGAGTAAAATCCAAGAGTATCTCAATGACATGTAGTTAGGCTTATGTGCTCTGGAGAGTGAATATAAAAGTGATAACAGCACCAATAGCCTCAGAAGTTAGGGATCTGTACAAGGGAGCCTCATGGATGAGTATTCTACTGCAAAGAGAAACACACATAGAACTCAGCAGTGAGTGCCAGTAAAGAGGATGGCCAACTGGTAATGACAATAGATAGAATTACAAAGGAGAGAATATTCCAACGTGGGAAGCAGTCCACACAGCAGACTCATAGACTGACAAACACCCTAAACAGCACTCTGACCTCAAAATCAGCACCTAAGGCATTTGGAGCTGATTGAAAATCCCATGAGAGTATTTAAGGTGTGGAAAGCCTTCTTGGCAAAATGGTTCTGCATGAACTATCTCTGTGAGTGAGACCCCAGTGGAAAGAAGGGGTCATCAAAGAAGGATGGACTTTTCTCAGAAGGGAGGAGAGAATTTCCACTTTGCATATGGCCGTGTCTAAACACCTCTTGAGTTTGTGAACTCAAGAGGCTTCCATAGCCTTGGCAGCTCATGACAAGAGCCTTGGGTGATCACTGACGTCATAAATAAGAGTATTAATTTTTAAATCTACAACAGGAGTCACTGTGCACTTGCTCCCCATAAAGGGGACAGCAGGCATTCTGAACCTATACCTGATCCCAGTCCCCTTCTTAGTGAGGACTCCTATTTCTCTGTACTCAGACACCCTTTCTGGGAATTTGATGAAAAGACATAAATATTTTGCAAAAGGAAAACAAAAAACTCTAAAAAGGAGTTTAAGTTTTTCAGTTCTTCAAGTTGACTTAATAGTAGGGAAGCAGTTTTAATTCAAAGGGATTTTGTAACATTTTACTGGCTTAGCTGAGGTTTATCTGTTGCCATCAAAGGGAATTGGGGCTCCAGAACAAGATGAAATCAGTAAACAGTAATCAAAGAAGCTACATTTATAGAATACTTGCAAGAGAGAAGTGCACTATCTCATCTCTCTATTTCTCCAGGGCAGAAATTTTCAAAGTTCTAGAAAGCTTCAAAGGCCGGCAGGACACAAAAGATCTTGACATCTTGATTGGAAAAATAAAACACTCACTTCTATTCAACTCATCATCAGCCATCCAGTAACAAACTTTGCAGAGACAAGAAAAAGAGAGTATTTACCTGCACGAGTTATTAATCCTATGGTTAAGTGGGAGAACAAAATCTTGTGTAAAAGTTATGCAATCAGGGATCCTGCAACTAGAAAGTGGCAAAGCCAAATTTTAATGCTGGTTTTGAGATCCAAATTTTCCCACCATACACTATTTCATATACAAATGCTTTTTAGCATCACTTTCTTGATACTTCATAGAACCCAAACCCAAGATATCCAAATCAAAATATATCATCTTCCTCAAGAAACCTGCTCTTTAGTTTTTTTTTTCTATTCCATATTGTTCATTTTGGAGAATGCTGTCTAAACTAGATTCGTCGAAGATTTCTCAATCATATATACTCTTTGTCTAGAAAACCCTATGTATTCTATCTCCTGAAATATCCCCACTGATGCACTGAGTATCTCTTTGAGATAATTCTTAAGAGTGCTGAATGCAGGAGGAGAAATCCCTACATAGCTATTTCAGATTTGCACATAACTATGATAGGAGTCATGGTTGGAAAATGTTACTGTTACTTGAATGTTACCTGTCTGATGGCCTCAGTGAATCAGTGACTGAACAGCTAAGAACCCAAAATCTCTTCTGGAAACAAAGTTTAATTTCTTGGAAAAGGGAGATGATGCTCTGGGGAAGTTACAAGGGTATTTGTTTTAAACTCCAATTCAATGAGCAGAAGTTCCAAATAGAAGTGCAATTCAAAAGTAAAACACCTTGATCTTGCCTCTGGGTGAGCTAATTAGAATGCCCTGCGTTGCTAAGGAGACCAGCAGATGGAAGATACACTTGTGCATTTCTTGACAAATGCAACACTATAAACGCGAGAGGATGTATGCACTGAGATGTACGCACTGGTCACAGAAGAGGAAAGCCTCCAGACCTTCTATTCATTATTGAAGAAGAGAAGAGAATGATAGTTGTGCATTACTGTCACATTCTTTCTCCCCCTTCTCTTTCTCTCTCTCTCTCTCCTTCATTCCTTCCTTCCTTTCTCTCCTTCTCTTGCTTTTTTTCATTTTCTTTGTTTTTGTGCTTGTTTTCAGGAAGTACTATTTTAGAGATTATCTGGTAGAATCTATATAAACTAATGAGAAATGCCTATGTTTTACACTTAATGTACATTTGATAAAATTGTATATAATTACATGAGATTTTGACACATTTATATTTCCTCATCTAATAATAAATGAAAAATATTTATTCTTGTTCACTTATATTTTTCTCATCTTTACATAGTTCTACCAAACATTTTGTATGTGTGTCAATCTTATTTTACATTAACTCTGGTCTTTTATCTCAGACTCTGCTCATGAACATACTCAAAGCTCACTTAAGGATCCACCATAGAAGTCTGTATCATAGAATTGCATCCACCATAAGCCACCTGTTTTAATCGCCACATGCCTGTGTTTTGCTCATTGGCTGCTTGGAGCCATATCTCTGATCTTCAATTTACTAGAATTCTATGTCACGCAGTTAACAGTGGAGAAGAAACATAAATTCCCTTCATTGACAAGCACAACTTTTAAATGGCAAGTACATCACCATATGAGTTATAAAATAGTCACAAAATTTGACTTGGATTGATCTAGATGAAAAAAATAAACATTTTACTGAATCAACAAGAGAACTGTAGAACCATTCTTTAATGTTGCACATCCAGAAACAATAGCCTGATCCGTACAGAGAACTGATCTGATGAGAAAACATTTTTCCCCATTGAACAACTGTGGATTGCGTTATGGACCCTGCTGCTCCTCAGAGAAATATCATTACATAGATCTATGATCATCTGTTGCATTGAGCCCAATGACCCAATTCCATCTGTGGGACAACTGTATGAGATTGTTGGAGTTTCAATGCCCATGAATAAAGCAGGATGGAAAAATGAGCATGTGACCTTTGCAGTTTCTGTAATATAGCATTGATTCTGCTTCATCTAAGACACATAAGATCTCATTATATTATTCTAAATATAGGCAGAGAATTCAGATACTGAGCAGCCAAAAGAATGACAAATGTCTATGATAGCATCTGAGTTGAAAATTGCTGCCAGTCACTGCCAGACAACCAAGTCTCTCAAATATCCTAAATACAGATTTTATTTATCCATGTTTATTGCCAGTGTCTCACACTTCATGGATGCACTCCTGTACATACACCATAACGAAAATAAAATCACAAAGATAGTTGCTCCTAAACTTCAATTGAAGAGTTAATTTATCTAAATACTGAACTTGTCCATGAAAAATAAAAGGAGAACTATATGGATTATTTTGTGAAATTTTTCTGACTTGTATTTTGCTTGCTGACGGTGGTTTTATATGTCACTTTATGTGTATTTTGACAAATAAATACTGAATTCAATGCATTGAATGTATTCTTTGAATCATATCATGGCCAGCGCTGTGGAGTAGTGGGTAAATCAGCCGCCTGCAGTGCTGGCATCCCATAAGGGCATCATTTCCAGTCCTGGCTGCTCCACTTCTGATCCAGCTCTCTGCTATGTCCTGGGAAAAGCAGTAGAAGATGGCCCAAGTCCTTGGGCTCCTGTATCCACGTGGGAGACCCGGAGGAAGCTTCTGGCTCCTGGCTTTAGATCAGCGCAGCTCCGGCTATTGTGGCCAATTGGTGAGTGAACCAGCGGATGGAAGGCCTCTCTCTCTCTTTCTCTCTCTCTCTCTCTGCCTCTCCTTCTCTCTCTGTGTAACCATGACTTTCAAATAAACAAAATAAATCTTTAAAAAAAATCATATCATTAAAGAGGATTTTATTACTGCTGCAAAAGAATCAAAAAATATTTGGTGAGTTCTAATCTATGGAAAATACAGACACATTTCTATTGCAGAAAGCTTAAAATATTAAAATAATTGAGTATATAGTTTTTGTATAGACAGACTAGTCAGAGTTTTGGTATATACAGACTAGTAAGAACTTTAATTTTACATGCACATAAAATTAAATAGGTAGAATGCTGAAGAGTAAACCCACATAAAAAGAAAACCTAATTATATCCAATTATATCTATTTTTCTCTCATTTTAAATATTCACACTGCACCTGTTCATGTATTAAATAGCATACAAGTGAATGATCATTTGGCCTGCTTTCTCTTCTTTAGGGAATACTGTCTTTATCCATTCAGTCATTTCAAACAAACCAAATAGTTGAAATAAATCTGACACACTACCACAGCCCAAAATTGTTGCTCTATTGTGGTACACCAGCACACTCTATTGGACACACAGGATAATGAATGTGGTCTCCCAAGTAACATTTTAATATTATTGAATTCTGCTGTTTATCTAAATGACAAGTCACTTGTGGGGAGCAATCCGGACTGGACTGAGTTACTGGAATTAAGACTTATTCTATGCATCTGCTCTCCCACAATATGGCGCTGGGAGAGAAGTAAACAGCTTCCGCACAGCTGCCTCCAGTTCAACTAATAAACTGTAGGACTTGCTCCTGATTGGAGGAGAGCAGCGTACTCGGCGTGTGGGCAGCCGAGTTAGGATTGGCGGAGGAGGACTATAAAGGAGGAGAGAAACGGCATGCACCGGGAACATCTATGGGGAACATCTAAGGGAACCCGTGCAGCCCCCGAGAAAGCCGGCCGGCGGTGTGCCGCTCCCCTGCGGAAGTGGGGAATGCGGCCAGGGGGAACTGCCCTTCCACGGAGGTGGAAGGGATAGTAGCCAACCCGGGAAGAACCAGCAGCAAACCCGGGGAGGGCCGAGCAGACGAAAGAACAGCGCAGGGTCCTGTGTCGTTCCTCCACGAAGAGGGGGAGCGACATCACTCATCTTGCAATTCCTTTAGAGATTAAAATTGTAGTCACAAAGAATAAAAGTTGTGACCACTCTGCACATATACTGGTTCATTTGTTTATTTGATAGGCAGAGTTAGAGCGAGGTGGGGCAAACAGAGTCAGAGAGATCTTCCATTCACTAATTCATACCTCAAATGGCTAAGACAATCAGGGCTGGGCCAGGCCAAAACCAGAGTCTGGAATACCATTCAAATCTCCAATGTGGATGGCAGGGGCCCACAGATTTGAGTCAGCTTCTGCTGTCCACCCAGGCACATTACCAGGGAGTCAGGTTGGAAGTGGTGTAGCCAGTACCCAAGCCATTGCTCATATGGGATGCTGGCATTGCAGGCTGCGCATTAACCTGCTGTGCCACAACACAGGTCCCAATCTGGCCCCTTTCTTTTTATTAAGGTTTATTTATTTATTTATTTATTTACTTATTTCTTTGAAAAGCAGAGGGGTGGGGGGAGAGAGAGAGAGAGAGCGATCCTTCATAGTGCTAGTTCACTTCCCAAATGACAGCAACAGCCACAGCTGCGCCAGACAAAAGCCAGAGGCCTGGAACTGCATCTGGTCTCCCATACAGGTGTAGTAAGGGGCCTAAGCACTTGGGCCATTTTCTGTTGCTTTCCCAGACACATCATCAGGGAGCTGGGTGTGGAAGCAGCGCAAATAGGACTTAAACTAGCTCTCCAATATGGGATGTCAGGATCACAAGTGAGATTTTCACCCACTGCACCACAATACTGACCCCAAATACTCCAGTTTTTTTTTTTAAGAAATTAGTTTCCTATGTAATTCTCATTTGTGTTTCATTAAAGCCAAAATGAGTATGACTTGAAATATACATGTATACTTGTAGTACTGTGCACATACAGAATCTCGATGGTAATTTGATTCATAAAACCTGTGTTATATCCCTTTAATTAAGAAAGGTGTAGGAGCCGGCGCCGCGGCTCACTAGGGTAATCCTCCGCCTTGCGGCTCCAGCACACCGGGTTCTAGTCCCGGTCCGGGTGCCAGATTATGTCCTGGTTGCCCCTCTTCCAGGCCAGCTCTCTGCTGTGGCCAGGGAGTGCAGTGGAGGATGGCCCAAGTCTTTGGGCCCTGCGCCCCATGGGAGACCAGGAGAAGCACCTGGCTCCTGGCTTCGGATCAGCGCGGTGCGCCGGCCGCAGCGCGCCGGCCACAGCGGCCATTGAAGGGTGAACCAATGGCAAAGGAAGACCTTTCTCTCTGTCTCTCTCTCTCTCACTGTCCACTCTGCCTGTCAAAAAAAAAAAAAAAAAAAAAAAAAAAAAAAAAAAAGGTGTAGGGGCTGGCATTGTGGATTAGTAAGTTAAGCCTGTGCCTAAAACGCATCCCCAGCTGCTCCACTTCTGATCCAGCTCTCTGCTATGGCCTGGGAAAGCACTGGAAGATAGCCCCCAAGTGCTTGGGCCTCTGCACCCATGTGGGAGACCCAGAAGAAACTCAGGGCTCCTGACTTCAGCCTAGCCCACCCCTGGCCATTGCAGCTATCTGTGGGGTGAATCAGCCAATGGGAGATGCCCTTTCTCTCTCTCTCTAACTCTGCCTTTCAAATAAATAAAAAATAAGTTTTTAAAAAACAAAAAGAAAAAGAAAGGTATAAAAAGGGGCAAAAAATCAGAAAAAAAGTAATGACAAAACAGATATATTATCCTATTTGACTAAGACAAACCAAAGAGCAATGATTTTGTTTTGTAATGTATTTTTAACTAAAATTATTAACAAACATGCTGAACTAATTTTCACAGCGATGAGAAAAATATTTCTGGTTTACATACAAATGCAGTTGCAATTATGATTCTTGCCATCATTTCTGAGAGAGGAATGATATTATTTAAGCTATGATGATGAAAAGTCTCCAGAGCCTACTCTCATGTTTTACATCATATCTGTAGGTTCGACCTAAATAGTCTCCATATCAGAATCACTTATTATTATTCAAAAGGCAGGTAAGGAGTTGCTGAATCTGATCAGTACTATTATTTGAAGGTTTTTGAAACAGGAAGGATCGTAAGACTATCGATCCTTCAGGAAAACTTTCGGGGGCTCTATGGTTTGAAAACATTCCATGGAAATGTCAAACTTGAATTACATGGTTAAATTAATTGTTATGCATTTCTTCTTTCATTATTAAAAATAAAAACTTGTATGATTCTATTTATGGTAAAAACAGAAAATTAAACTACTGTTTCTCATGTTACTTAGAGAGATAACTCCATGGTAGAAAATTCTAAACTGACTGGTTAATGTAAACTCAGGGAAGTGGTTAGCTTTTAGGTACAAAAAGGGAGAGGAGTGAATTACAGAGAAGCATACAGAGGGCTCTAAAGGTACTGTGGTATTTGTTCTATTTGCTAACATCATTGGTGAGTCCAGGGGTGCTCATTTGATCACAATTCTTCAAACTATTTATGCATGTTATATATCCTTTATGGTATGGTAAAGCTCACATGTATGGTAGATTTCACAATGAATTAAATTTAGTACATTTTTAAAAGTTGCTAGATGAGCTATTTGACAATTATATTAAATTATTTCATATTTCTTTTGGTGCAACTAAATGTTTTAAATCTATTGACAGTTTAGTCTGTTTTAATTAAGAGTAAGTTCTGCTTCAAGTGAAATAAGAAAATGAAAACACAAATGGCAATGGGTATAGACACTTATTTCTCTCTCTCTTAAAAGTATCTTGTATGCAGGTAATGCAGGAGGATGTACTACCATTGCTCAAAAAATTCCTCTGGAGCCGAGACTTCTTCAACGTGTCTGCACCACCAACCCCAGGCTATGGTCTTCTATATGTGGTGTGAGAAAAAGGTTCAACACCTCATCCAGGTTCAAAGCAGATAGACGAAGTGAATAGAGGAAGAAGGAAGCAAGGACGTGGAAGCTGCAATATATTTCTATTCACATTCCATTTGCCAGGTCTTGGTCACCTGAACACATATTTCTGCAAAGGAGAACTTTCATTTTCTCTGTATTTTTGAAGTATCCTCATACAATTTGAATCTACAAATGTTTTGTTGTCAAAACTTAAGTTAAATTTTTCTTAGAAAAATCCCAGGGATGAATTCTCAGGACTTTTCTAGTTTTCCACTTGGAAATTTCCAGTTAATCTGTCAAAAGCATGTATTCTGAGGATGTGATTTTTTTTTTAAATTTTCAAAATATCATGTTTTTAATCTACATTACACTTGAAGGCTTAATGTTGCACTAAGTAAAGAGTTCAACAAATAAATAGTTCAGCAGCAACATAGGCAAAGGATAAAATCAATAATCAAATGAAAAGATGCTTACCTTCTCTCACACAAGCTCATTTTAAAAAGTCACTGGTCATTAAAACTGTAGTAGTCTACAATTCTTAACAATTTCACAAATATTTAAAACAAAGCTTTTGACAAAACACTAAATTTGCAGCAAAATGAATACTGCATTTCTTTTTTTAATTATTAATAAATTTTTTATTTCAGCATTCATGTATAAAAGAGAATGTGGTATTTGTATTTCTGTGTCTAGCTTATTTCATGTAACATTTATCTTCCAGGTGAAACCATCTTGTTGCAAATGATAGAGATTCAATCTTTTTTATAGTTAATAATATTCCATTGTGTGTGTGTGTGTGTGTTATTTACCCATTCATCTGATGTTGGACACCTTTGTTGATTCCAAATTTTGTCTATTGTGAACAGTCCTGTTATAAACAGGTTGGCATAGATATATCTTTGATACAATCATATCAGATGCTTAAAGAGATGTTAGGAGTTGCTTATCAAAGTGCAGGTATAATTGACAGTTCTTTTTCGTTTATTCCTATTTCCTGTCCCTCTCCATATTGTGCTATTTCAGATTATCTCCCCAGGCTGAGGAAAGCCCTCATGTGATTGGTTACAACCTGGAAAATTTGTCCACAACCTTGGGTAATAACAAATCTGTTCTGCACTTTGCTGAGTGAGGGTGTTTAACAGTAATTTCCATTGGGGGTCTCTTGAGTCAGGTGACTTGGATTCAAATCCTAGCTCCACCCCTTAGGAGCCCTGTGGACTTTATTATCATTGTGTCATAAGTAAGTCTATAGGAGTGATGTATGGAAACAGGTAATACTTTGTGAAGTACTCAAAAATGTGTATCATTATGATATATTTTTCATTAAATAAATGGATGTCTACATATATGCCTAAAGATGTTATTCTAAGGAGAGAATGGGGTAGAGGCATTTGAAATTGAAATCAATTTCTGCCAAAATGCTAAAGAGGAGAAAAAGAATGATGACAATGCTAATCAATTTATTGAAAACTATGATGATAATGCATTGGTTATTCTTTCTGCCACTCTTGATAATTTTGATCACCAAATCTAGAGTAAGACTCTAGATCTATACATAGTATTTCATTTCCCAGGTAATAATATATGGTCAAGTTGGTAAATCCTTTGATCAGGATATCTTAACCAACAATCAGTATTCTGGTTGTAACTGAATTTTCCTCCTTCTCTTTCCCACTACTTCTCTCTTATCTGACTTCTGCTGTTCCCTAACCACACCATCATTTATTTTCTGTGAGTTTGTTTGAAACACTTTTTCTACTTAAATGACCTTGCCCCAGTGTTCTCTTCTACTTGTAAAATCTTGTTACTGCTTTAACACCAGCCCAATCACTATGCTATTACCATGGTAAACAAGGTCAGTGGCTCTCTCCTCTGAGCTCCCCCAGCCCTTTCCCGGTACTTGCTACAGCCCATTGCACTTTGTGTGACTGTTTTCCACCCTGCACTAAGAGCTCCCTATACCATGAGCACTTCAGTGGCCACTTATTCATTTTGTTTTCTGCAGTGCTAAGCACACCACCTAACACAAAGTAGATGTTCGAGGAAAAATTTTAATGACTAAGTAAATTCAAGTTGCTTAAAGAAGACTGAGATGCATACAAGCAACTTCAGTAAAAGGTCCAGCCCCTGAGAAGAAAATGCTAAGTTAAGATGAATATTACAGAAATTCAGAAGAAAGGGAAATGAATGTTGCTTAGCTAGCACACAATGACACACCCAGATAGTTCTCATATAGAGACCCCATTATATATATTACAGATTCAAGATGTCATTCTTGTTTCACTGAATTTACAACAAAACCGGGAAGATACGATCAGTAGTTTTAAATTAAGAAGTGAAATCAAGAAGCTTACAAAAGTCTAGAGACAGGAAAATCATGTAAAGCTAAGTTAGCATAGCAAAGATAACTGTCTTGAGGAGGTGCGACAAGCTTCTGATATAAAAAACATAAAAGGCAGTGTTTGTACAGAAGAGGGGAAAAGCAGATGGTTTTCTAGATGTGTGAAGGAAGGGGAGGAGCAGGGAGGCTGGCATGTTAGAACTGCTGACGCAGAGCCCAGTCTGTGTTAGGAAGTGGGGGAAATAATGGCAGATCAGCAGGTCGGGCCAGATCTAATGAAGCTTTCAAAATTACCAACTGCCAACTGAAGTTTGAGTTTTTATGGTAACTGAAGCAAATGATTGATTGATGAAGGGAAGAAAAACATCGTGTTGATTAAATGTTGACCATTATAATTTTCAGTGCAGCAGCTGCTACTGAAATTGCAGTAATTCGAGATGAAAAATAGACACTGTTGTTCTAAAATAGCTTGGACTATTTGGAACCCTGTCGCATGAGTTTATGCTATGTGGTTTTGCTAAGAACATGATGGGGTGCATGTTCCTTTTTTCATTTCATCATAATGACTGTTCTATGGGAGGATAATTCAAACTGAACAACAATTTCACAGTTAGAGTTTGAGTGTGGGTTGTACAAAGTTGCTGAAGCAATTTCCAAAGACATGAAAACTCTTTTAAACTACCTAATTACAATTTCTAGCTAAAATGATATTTAGAATGCATATATTCCTTAAATTATTTATTTGACTACAATAACATATTTAGTATCAACTCATTATTTACCTTTTATTGTTTACACTTATTTTTCTGAAAAATTAAATCTTGAAGATTGACAGTCTATTTTTATCCTCAGTAAAAATATTTACAAAGCCATACATATTAATACTGAGGTCAGAATAATGCACAAATATACTTTACAGTTAACTTCATGGCTAGTGAGTTCTATTACCCTATATAAGCAATTTACTTCAATATCATTGTGTTGGTTTCTTTGGAATTTTTAATATCTACAAGGCCAAGTAAGTGAAGTTGAAGCTTAACATTAATGTACTGGGCATCCTTGTTTACTACTAGTCCATTATGTTCAGTACATCGTTTATTTTAGAGTATTTTGTCATATCGAGCAATTTGGGCATCATCTCATAGTAGATATGTGAAAACAGGGAGAAACTGGAAAAGTCCTGGACTATGTTTTGGAATGGTGATGCCAGTAGGTACATGATAACAAATTAGAGGGCAAGGGGAGAGAATTGAAAGCAAAGGAACCAGTTATAAGGTAAATGGTTAGAGGGTCAGTGTTATGGCACATCTGGTTAGGACAGCTCCAGAAATGCCCGCATTTCATATGGAATCTGGTTCAAGTCCCAGCTGCTCCACCTCCAATCCAGATACCTGCTAATGGCCTGGGGAAGCAATGGGAGACGGCCCAAGTGCTTGGGCCCTTGCACCAACATGGGATACCCGGATGAAGCTCCTGGTTCCTGGTTTTAGCCTGTCCCAGCCCCTGTCATTGGAGCCAACTAGGGAATGCACCAGGGGACAGAATCAATCTCTCTTTCTCTTCCTTTCTCTGTGTCTCTCTGTAATTTGCCTTTCAAATAAATAAATAAGTCTTTAAAAAAGAAAAAAAAAAGATAAATGGTTAGGAGGAGCATACCCTGTGGGTAATAGAAGGAATAAAATGAACAATTTTGGGTAAGCAGAATTACATATAAAATGACCTACCAGTGGCACAGTCCCACACATGCTTAGTTAGGGTGAAAAGGGAGCTTTGGTTACAGTCAGGAGAGAATGACAGAGGCTTCACAGAGTAGCAGGTTGCTATAGCAACAGTATCCTGTCAAGTGCAAATTGTCCATTGTCTCTGCCAGTGACCAATAGAGGTTTTCAGAGGGTCAAAAATGCATTAGCATTTTGGAAAATCTGTTCTTTTGTTGCAGAAAAGTGATCATCAAATGGATACTATAAACAGGGTGAAGGCTTGAACCACAGCAAGACCCCATCTATTCAAATGTTGATGGCACAGGAACATGACAATTTTAAATAAAAAATGCATTTTAAACCCTTCCACTTTAGGAGAGAATAGTTGCTTAACAACTCTATGGTTTATCTTCCTCATCTTAAGACAGAATAATAACTATCTAGCTCATGAACTGGTAATTTATGTTGCCTAGAAAGTGCATGACACATATCAAGCAAAATGTAAATGTTAGCCTTTATTATTATTGTCATCATCATCATCAACAACAACATCATCATCAATATGGAAGTAGGTAGCTTAATATATTGGTTAAGAACATGAGCTCCGGAAACATTTTGCCTGGATTTTTTTTTTTTTTTTTTTTTGACAAGTAGAATGGACAGTGAGAGAGAGACAGAGAAAGGTTTTCCTTTTCCGTTGGTTCACCCCACAATGGCCGCTGTGGAGGGTGCACCTCACTGATCCGAAGCCAGTAGTCAGGTGCTTCTCCTGGTCTCCAAATGCAGGTCCAGGGCCCAAGCACTTGGGCCATCCTCCACTGCACTCCCGGGCCATAGCAGAGAGCTGGACTGGAAGAGGAGCAACTGGGACAGAATCCAGCGCCCCAACCGGGACTAGAACCCGGGATGCCGGAGGATTAGCCGATTGAGCCACGGTGGCCTGGACTTTTTAAAGGCAGACACACACACAGAGTGAGAGAGAGCAGGAGAGAGAGAGAGAGAAAGATCCCTTACCAGGTGGATCACTTCCTAAATACCTGTGGCAGCTCAGGCCAGGCCAGGCCAGGCCAGGCCAGAGGCAGAGGCAGGAACTCAACTCGAGTCTCCCACGTGGCTGGTAAAGACCCATGTCCTTGTGCCATCACCACTGCCTCCTAGGGTGCATACTAGTAAGAAGCTGGAGCTGGGACTCCACTGAGACACTGAGACACTGACTGTGAGGCAGGCAGCTCAGCTGATGTCTCAACCCCTAGGCCAAGCGCTCACTGGCCCCTTTTTTCATACAACCCTTTTTAGTTCTATGAATCTGGAAAATTATTTAACCTTTCTCTGGTTCAGTTTCTTCACCTATGAAGTGGGAAATAGGGACAGCATCATCCATTTGCCTTTCAAACAAAGAAAAGTAAGTGATATTTTAAAGTGTGTTTTAAAGGGAAATAACTGTACCTACCTCAAATAATTTTATGTGGATTAAATGAATTAATACTTCTAATGTATTTATATTAGAGAATATTAAACAAACATTCATTAAATCAATAAGTAAATGTAAATATTTTTGTCATCTTACTGTTCTAATATTTCTGTTTTTGCTGCTCTTTTTAATATCTTAAAAATAGAAATTTGTTTTTATGCTTTCCCATGTTTTCTGAATTTAAAGACAGCCCAGAAGAAGATAAAATGACTGAATTAAAAATTTATTGCATTTATACTTTGTTCCAGGCCATCTCAGAAGTATTATCTCATTTAATTCTCATAAAAATAACATGATGTTACGTGCTACAGATGAGAAAAGAGACTCACAAAATTGGAATAATTTAGTGTTAAAGTTAGAATTTAAATCTGCATATCATTGACTCTCACATTAACAGTTTTTAATTTTTTTGGCACAAAGTTTTTAGCTAACTTAAAGTAAATAATAGTCATTAAGAAACACATAATCATTTATTATAATAAAGTAGTAATTATTTTATTATAATTTTATTCTTGTCAAATCTTAATTTTTAGTAGTTCACTTTTTTCTACACCTAGCAATATAGTATATAACAAATTACAATCTTGCTACATTACTCAAGGATGAGGTATAATGCCTTCCTCAAGACACAAGCTGAATGGTTATTAATTCATGGTTGACTGACTACTAATATGTTCAATGGTGAATGTTGAATTTATCTGTAAGTTTAAGAGTCCCTAGAGAATTTAAATTAGTCTAATTTTCTATCATGACCTGTCATTTGTCAGGAGCCAGGAGCTTCTTCCAGACCTTGCACATGGGTGCAGGGGCACAAGTACTTGTGCCATCCTCAACTGCTTTCCCAGGCACACTAGCAGGGAGCTGGATGGGCAATAGAGCGGCCAGGACTAGAGCCCAAATGGGATGCAGAAACAGCAGGTATAGGCTGCTCCCTTTGAAGCATTTTACATTTAATAGTTCTGCTAGTTTTTGAGATGATGTTGAGATTCCTTTATACCTTTTAGGCAAGGGAAACAACTAATGAGGTTCTTATGATCAATGTGTATCCCAAACTTACAAGTTCATCATATATATGGTTACAAAGTGGATTCCATCATGGATTTAAGCTAAGTGAGGTCTTTCAAATACACAAAATATAATATTGCATTTTCATTCTCATCAAATTTAGATTTGATACAATTGAATACACGTGTTATTTTCTAGTTAATTTTCAGTTCAGTGTTTTGCCAAATTATATTTATAGACAGAATCCCCAACTGCTTGGAAACAGTGATTTTCACATCAATGTTTAAAGGAAAACAAAGACACATTCTCAGATAGCAAAGAAGGAAAATAATTGCTGCTGTTAGTCACTCCTCAAGAACCAAGCAAAAATTGGAAGTGATTTTAGATATGAAGGGAAAGGTGAAATGAGGTTCTTTCTTATCATTGCCATGTGTTACAACGCAATCTAAGGAAATAGAATGGCATCAGACTGACTATATCGAGGTGCCGTAGTATGTTTTCTCTTTACAAGTTAAAGTGATTCATCATTTTTCATACCCTAGCGTATAGAACACCCAAATAAGATGTTTTCTACACACAAATTCATTAGTGAGTAGTTACTTATTTTCTTTTCTTATTATCTGAATATACTTTTAAAATGGAAGCCATATACCATGGACTGTTTTCAGTAAGGTAGAGCAACAACCACTCAATGGTAATTAACCTTTTCAACTCATCTCAACACATATATGCACATATGTTTGTATTCACCAATCACTCTGAAAAACTAAGGCATCTTCCAGTCCCCTTAAAAATAATCCATGCCTCAAATTAATATGAGCTAGTGAACATAATCTTTGAGGAAAAATAGCAGAAAAATGAATTGCTAGAAAGTTAATGGCTATCATTTTATGCCATGAAAAGTCATCAAGTTTGTGAAACTGGAAACATTTTTTTAAAAATGTGGTCCTGGCTTTGGATCAGCGTGGTGCGCTGGCCGCAGCGTGCTGGCTACAGCGGCCATTGTGGGGTGAACCAACTGAAAAAGAAGACCTTTCTCTCTGTGTCTCTCTCTCACTGTCCACTCTGCCTGTCAAAAAAAAAAAAGTTTTTCTTAAAGGTTTATTTTTTGAAAGTCAGAATTACACAGAGAAGAGAGGCAGAGAGAGGTGTTCCATCCTATGGTTCACTCCCAAGATGGCCACAACTGCTGGAGCTGTGCTGATCCTAAACCAGGAGTAGGAGCTTCTTCCGGTTCTCCTACATGGGTGCAGGGGCCCAAGGACTTGGGCATCTTCTACTGCTTTCCCAGGCCATAGCAGAGAGCTGGATCAGAAGTGGAGCAGCCAGGTCTCGAACCAGTGCCCATATGCTATGCCGGCACTTCAGGCCAGGGCATTAACCCACTGTGTCACAACGCCAGCCCCCTAAAAATGACTGTTTTGAAAATAGTTTTAAAAAACTCAGAGCAAGTCTAGCATTACCTCTTCTTTATACAGGGAAATATTGTAATATTTGTGAAAAAAGAGAGGAAAGGTATAAATGCGGCTGAAAAAATTCAGCCCGAATGTCAGTCATGGTCTCTAATCATGTCAGTATATTTTTCTAAAGATTTATTTCTTAATTTGAAAATCAGAGTTACACAGAGAGAGAAGGAGAGGCAGAGAGAGAGATAGAGAGAGACAGAGAGAGAGAGAGAGAGGTCTTCCATCCGCTGGTTCACTCTCCAATTGGCCGCAACAGCCAGAGCTTCACCAATCCGAAGCCAGGAGCCAGGAGCTTCCTAAGGGTCTCCCACATGGTTGCAGGGGCCCAAGCACTTGGGCCATCTTCTACTGCTTTCCCAGGCCATAGCAGAGAGCTGGATTGGAAGTGGAGCAGCCAGGTCTTGAACCAATGCCCTTATGGGATGCTGGCACTACAGCTGGTGGCTTAACACATTACACTACAGACCCAGCCCTGCCAGTATATTTTTTAAAAGGAAATGTGCTTCAGGGAAGATTTTTAGTTTGTTGTAAGGTAAAATATCTTTAACAAAATGTATTTTGAGCTTGCAAGAGATTTTCCATTGTCCCTTCATTTTCCTGCTACTACTCTCCATGCTGCTTTCTGCCCTGGGGGGATGAAATCCATAAATTACATAGGCTCTATCTGACTGCAACTTGGATTTAGCCCATTAAAAAGCTTAGCAGGAGATACCTATGTGGAATGAGAATTAAATGAAGTATTTATGAACTGGGTAACATTTGTCAGGCTGTAGGTTGGCAGTGGCTGTGTCATGCTACCAAACGGCAGATCACCTGTCAGACAGCCCTCTTATCTGACCACAGCTACACCTAAAGCAGCAGCAACATTTCCTTCTGGATTTGAAGCTACTTTCCCCCTAGGTTAAGGATGGTAAAGAGCTTCTTACTATTCGAAGTCCTGGGGTGTGTCTTCCCTCACTGGCTTCCTCAGCACAGCTCATTACTGTAAACAGTTTCTTTATTAAATTATCTTTAATGAGTGTGCTATCTTCCTTATGACAAACACGTGGGACAAATGGATGACGTGCCAGGACTCACTTCTTTGAACTGACAATGAAATCAAATATCTCAATTTTTTATTCTTGGGAAAAGGTGAATGCAGTCCAACACCATTACAAATTATACAGTCAAATTCCCCACATTTGGGCAAATCAGAGAAGTCAGCATATAATAAAGGAATTAAAGTATCCTTAGAGCTGTTTAAATGTTTTTGAAGATTCGTAGATTATAGATAACTTCATCATGTTGTGTATAGTTTGTAAATTGATGGAATTCAGTGTTGTATTTAAAGCTAATGGTTTAATGTTTTCCTTATGGGAATATAAATATGTTTCTGCAATTTGGTAACTTATGTCAAGAAACAAACATAGGTAATTGTATGGAACTTCATTCCAGAAATGATGACATTCTCTTTTGGTGTGCTGTTTGATCAAAATTATTTCCTATTTTTAAATATTTCAAGAAATTTGACATCCCTTTTTTCTTAAATTTTAAGCATGTTATTTGTCAAATACACCATCTTTTAAACAAAGGCAATATTTATACTGATACTAGTACATTTGGGCTTTCATCAATATGCTGATGTTCACATAGAGATTAAAGAATATTTTTATTTAAAGCAAAGACTCAAATGCCATCAGATTAGTCTAGCTCTAGAAATGGCAGAAATTTTGTTCTTCAGTTCATTTGTTAATTTTTTAAAAAATTTCTGCAATTAAGAGACAAAGATAGAGAGTGAGCTTCCTTCTACTGGCTACCTCCACAAAGCTGAGAATATACCCTGGCTAAGGCCAGAGGCAAGAGACAGAGACTAAACCCCAGTATCCAGTGTAGATGGTAGACACTACCAAATGAGCCATTACTGCTGCCTCCCAGCGTCTGCATTAGCACGAAACTGGAGTCAGGAACAGAACCAGGTATCAAACCTAAGCACTTCAGGGTGGAATGTAGTATCTTGGACGCTGTTGTCACATCCAAAGACCTTCAGACAGTGTACAGCCTCCAAAGACACAGACTTGTGGCAGAGGTCATCCATATGAAAAAAAGTATTGACCAGGGCAGGCACTGTGGTGTAGCTGGTAAAACTGCCACATGCAACACTGGCATCTCATATGGGCACTGGTTCAAATCCTGGCTGTTCCTCTTCCTATCCAGCTCTCTGCTTATGTATCTGGGAAAGCAGCAGAGTGGCCCAAGTTCTCAGGCTCCCGAACCCATATGGAAGACATGGAAGAAACTCCTGGCTCCTGGCTTTGGCCTGGCCATGCCCTAGCCATTGCTGCCATCTGGGGAGTGAAAAATCAGCAGATATGAGGTCTCTCTCACTCTCTCTCTCTCTACCTTTCAAATAAATAAATATTTTACAAATGGATTATAGAACAAGTCCTCCAAAAAGGCTTCTAGCTTTGTATAAATAATGTAAAACACCATACAATTTGATGCCAAATAACCATGACAGGTAATCCCTTGTAATTTTGTTAATGTAACACTCGTTTCATTTTGGGATGCCCATCCCAAAAGATTCCAAAATTGGCATTTGTGTATTTGTTTTTTATTTTTTGGTTCTCAGAAGGAATCACCTCCTATAAAAATAACATTTGAAACAACAATTCTTTTCCAGGTGGCAGTGGCGGTGGCGGTAGCGGCGGCAGCTGCGAAGGGGGTTCCAGGAAGATGGTGCTCATTAAGGAATTCCGGGTGGGCTTGCCATGTTCAGTCCAGGAGTATCAGGTTGGACAGCTTTACTCTGTTGCAGAAGCTAGTAAGAATGAGACTGGTGGTGGAGAAGGAATTGAAGTCTTAAAGAATGAACTGTATGAGGAAGATGGAGAAAAGAGACAACATACACATAAAATTTACCATCTGAAGAGCAAAGTTCCTGCTTTCGTGAGGATGATTGCTCCCGAGGGTTCCTTGGTGTTTCATGAAAAAGCCTGGAACAGCTACCCCTGCTGTAGAACAATTGCAACAATGAATATATGAAAGATGATTTCGTCATTAAAATTGAAACATGACACAAACCAGACTTGGGAACATTAGAAAACGTACATGGTTTAGATCCAAACACGTGGAAAACAGTCGAAATTGTCCACATAGATATTGCAGATCGAAATCAAGTTGAACCAGCAGACTACAAAGCTGATGAAGATCCAGCATTAGTCCAGTCAGTCAAGACCAAGAGAGGCCCTTTGGGACCCAACTGGAAGAAGGAGCTGGCAAACAAGCCTGACTGTCCTCAGATGTGAGCCTATAAGCTGGTGACCATCAAGTTCAAGTGGTGGGGGATGCAAAGCAAAGCAGAGAACTTCATTCAGAAACAAGAAAAAAGGATATTTACAAACTTTCATCGCCAGCTTTTTTGTTGGATTGACAAGTGGATTGATCTGACAATGGAAGACATTAGGAGAACGGAAGATGAAACTCAAAAAGAACTAGAAACAATGGGTAAGAAGGGTTCCGTCTGAGGCACGTCAGCTGCTGATGTCTAGATGAGTCCCCTTTAGGGTCAGAGACAAAATCAAACTGTTTATGCAATCAAGGTCAAGTGAGGGGAACAAGTGCAGCCAGTGAGGAGTGAAGAGGAATCTGACCAGAGTCTTGCAGTGTCGGCGTCTGCCAGACGTGGGCTGGTGATGTTCGCACACGCACAGGTTGCCTGGCCTGTGTCCCCATGGAGTGGCAGCTGGGAGTCAGACAAGGACCCTGTTGTCCTCCTCCAGGAAGGCCGCCGCACTTCACATCCTCCGTGCACTCAGGATGAAGCCCCAGGCGTGCTCTCTGGGCACTGATGTAAGATGGGTTCCGTCAGCGCATAGTCATCGTCTGCAGAGGTTTGCGTGAGGGAGGTCATTGCTGGTTTTGTGAAATGAAGAGTCTAGCCCTCTCCTTATCATGAACTTAACTGTCACTGGCATCTGTAGGATCATTGGGAGCCTGGGTGCACATGCAAATGAGAGCCCAGCACATGGATTTTAATGTTTTCCTAGCAACTGTGGAGACTTGAGGGAATGTGTGGTGAACGTAAAATACCTAGTTTACTTGGCATTCTCTTGTGTAAATTACAGTAAAACAAAGTAAATGAAATTTAAACAGAAAATAAATTTCACAGAAATGCAAAAAAAAAAAGAAATAACAATTATTTTCCTAGATCAACCTGCTGAATTTTACTGAACTCCATAATTTAGCAAGTGGGTAAAAAGAAATATTTTCATAGTACTAAGTGTTAAAGCAAGCAGAATATTAACTAGACTAAATTACCTGGAATGTGATGTTTGAACGTGTGTGGGTGCTTATTGATTCATTGAGCTGACATTTGTTGAGCACTTCCCATGTGTCAAGCACATCCCAGAGCTTTCAGAAACAAAGAGAGCCTTTGCAAGTCGCATTCACTCAAGAGCTAGAAGACTAGCAGAAAGGACTGAGGTGAGACTGTCACCAGTGATCCAGTTTGAACACAATTGCCATCACATTTCCATGAACACTGCAAATCTTGGTACGCTGAATCCCACCCTATGAGAGCAGGGCCCGGGGTTTTCTCTCCAGGAGTCCTAGCTTGGTGATAGCCTTTGCCCATCCTACTACCTCTGCCTTTGCTCCTTGACTTAGTTCATGCTGTGTGGTTCCACTTCCCATTGCTTACACTCACTCCTTCTCAAGGTTCCCGTAGACTGTGCTGCTGCCACGATTCTGTCTTGAGGAGCTAGGCCTGTTTCCATGGATATGTGACCAATACAGCTAACACAGGGCCCCACTTTCTACTGAATCCTCACACTTGAATGATGCTTTGTGGTCAGCATCTTGAATATTTTTAATTTTATATTGCAATTTATGGTCTGTAAATGAAGTCCAGTGGAACAAGGGAACATGAGCTGGATTCTAGCAGCCTCAGCCCACTTGTGGTGCTGCTTCCTGCCACTTCTGCCGCTCCATGAAAAGAGCTCTGGGCAACCTACTTCCCATCCTCTGTGGTCACAGATGTTGCTCTGCCTCCCCTCCTGTCTCCACTGTCTGGTCTGTGTCCCTTATATCAACCACAGCAACCAGGCCACATCAGTGAGGAGGAACCTTCCTCCTCTTCCTCTTGTTGCCCTCTCCCCTATGGGGAACCAGGGCAGGGAGCACTGGGTAATCCAGGGTCTCCTGCATATTTCCTGCAGGATACAGAAGAGGGGTGAGGTGCTGGCCAGCCTGGTCCTGGGTTGCTAGAACCACAGCGTATTTAAAGTGAGCAAACCTCTCTTCTATACCTGATACAGGTTCTGAATATGCACCAGTCACTGATCCATTATTAATAACTAAATCCATAATTCACACTGAGGTATTGAAGTTCACTCTGTGATGCACAGCTTTCTGGGCTCCAGCAATGTATGTCATATGTTTCTTTTTCTTTTCTTTTTTTTTTAAAACTTTTATTTAATGCATATAATTTTCCAAAGTACGACTTATGGATTACAATGGCTTCCCCCCCATACCGTCCCTCCCACCCACAACCCTCCCCTTTCCCACTCCCTCTCCCCTTCCATTCACATCAAGATTCATTTTCAATTATCTTAATATACAGAAGATCAGCTTAGTATACATTAAGTATGGATTTCAACAGTTTGCTCCCACACAGAAACATAAAGTGAAAAATAATAGATGATTTTTTTTTAAATGATGATGAAATCAGAGCAGACCTATTGTCATGTTTAATCCCAGTGAGAGTCAAGTTGGGAATTGATAATTTCTTTCTTTTTTTTTTTTTTTTTTTTTTTTTTACAGAGGATCAGTTTAGTATGCATTAAGTAAGGATTTCAACAGTTTGCACCCCCACAGAAACACAAAGTGAAATATATTGTTTGAGTACTCGTTATAGCATTAAATCTCAATGTACAGCACATTAAGGATAGAGATCCTACATGAGGAGTAAGTGCACAGTGACTCCTGTTGTTGACTTTACCAATTGACACTCCTGTCTATGGCATCAGTAATCATATGTTTCTTTTTCTAAAGATTTATTGTTTATTTGAAAGGCAGTCTGTTTCAAAGAGAGAGAGAGAAGCTCCTCCATCCTCTGATTCACTCCCCAAATAGCCACAGTGTCAGGAGCTGTGCCAAGCTGAAGCCAAGATCCGGGAGCCAGGAATTCCACCCAAGCATTTCATGTGGGTGGCAGGTGCACAAGTACTAAGGCCATCTTCTGCTGCTTTCTCAGGCACATTAGCTGGGAGCTAGATCAGAAGCTCAGCAGCTGTGACTCAAACCAGCACTCCAGTATTGCAATATGGGGTGCAGGCAATGCAGGCAAGGCTTACCCACTGCACCACCATGCTGGGCCCCTGTCATGCATTTATCATCACATCTATTGCCACAGATGTATGTCATGGACTCACGGGCCTCACATCCCTTCCGTTTCAAGTATTCATCCCTCCCACTGTCCCCAGTTCCCTGGATGCTTGGCAAACCCTGAGCATTTTACTGTCTCTATAGTTCTGAGTTTCTTCCTCTGGAATGCCATTATTGCAATCATATACTAGTTAGTTTTTTCCAACTGATTTTTTTTCACTAAGCAATAGGCCTATAAAGTTCTTCCATTTCCTTATACAGCTTGATAGTTCACATCCTTTTATGGGTGAACCATATCTCATAACATAGATATATCATAATATGCTTATTTGTGCATGTATTAAAGGATTTTTTGGTTGCTTTTGGTTTGGGATGTTTAAAAATAAAGTTGCTGGGGTGGGTATTTGGTAGAGTGGCTAACATCCTGCTTGGAAAATCTGCATCTCACATCACAGTGCTTAGGTTCAAGTCTCAGCTCCACTTCCAGTTCTAGCCTTCTTGGAGGCAGCAGGTGATACCAAAGGAGTTGTGTCCCTGCCACTCATGGAGGAGGCACAGATGGAGCTGGTCTGGCCCAGCTCAGGTCATTCGGAGAGTGGATCAGAGGATGAAAGATCTCAGTCTTTTTCTAGCTTTTGGTCAATGTAACACTATCCTTTTTACTGGTGCTAATAGCAAGTCTTAAAGTCAGGAAGTCTCAGTCCTCATACTTTGTGCCTCCCTTCAACATTGAATTCGCTGGTCTGCATATTTGGCCCCTTTGTATAAGCTTTAGATTAGTTTATTGGCCATCCACAATTCGATCATACTATATACCTAAATATCAAGTTGGGAAGAACTGATAACTTAAATATTCCTACCCAGGAATATGGAATAGTTCTCTCTCTCTCCCCTTTTCTCTCTCTTGCTCTTTCTCTGTATATGTATATTATATGTATAATTATATATGTATATTATTTATTTATATGTATTTTATATATACATATATGTATATGTATGTACATATACATAAACACACATATAATTTATATGTATTTTATATATACGTGTATATATGTATAATTATACATAATATAATATATGTAAACATATTTTATATAATATATGTAATATATGTATGTATAATTATATATATAATGTACATATACAGATATATACAGATAAATATATATACATATATATATATACAGTTTGATCATTGTCTTCAAGATTTTGTATTTTTCACACTAAGAATCTGTACACATTTTGTTAGATTTCTGCCTTGTTGGTGGGTATGGAATACCCCTAAAGGGAACAGTAATAAAGTCTGTACTATGAAAAACAATTAATGAGGAAAATAGAAAGGCAGACTTGAGAGGTATTAGAGATGAAAATTGGGAAATTACAATTATGCTTTTCTCCTGGACCCTTCATGCTTTATAATTCCTCTTAATTAACACCAGATTTTCAATAGATATTATTTCAAAAAGGAGTCTTTTGGGGATGTTTTAGGAAATTAGAAGACATAGTTATGAACTTAAAATTCATTTTATTGGCTTGTTATGTATGTTGTACAGTACCCATATTACATAGTAGATGTTTACAAGTTTGATAAATGAGTCAGTTATTACTGAATTATAATTATAAATAATAATTAATGAATAAGTAAATAAGCAATGAATGTTGGTATACTTCTTAGATAATCTGAGATGTTAATTAAATTAAAAAGAATGACAAAATAGTGGTAGGATTCCAATATGAATTGACTAGATCCTAAGGGAGCCTTGAGGTTACCTAAGGAAGAAGTAATCATGTCTGATCCTGTATTGTGTGTGAAGTAAATGAGATGCAACATAAAAGGTTCAGTGATGCTCACAGGAGAGTAAAACCTCTACTTAAACATATGAGCATTATTGTACAGATTATATTATTTCTGTGTTATTCCATAAACACTCAATATCCAAGCTTTCACGTGCTGTCTATAGTTTGAATAGAATTTTGTTTGTATCACATACTCAAATATGTATTTTTTCTTTCTTTTTAGTTTGTTTGCACACAATATAACAGTTTAAAATATTTTTCCCATTTTCATCTGTTCATTTGATATTTCTGTTCCTTTGAATGATGATTTTTTTTTTTTGACAGGCAGAGTGGACGGTGAGAGAGAGAGACAGAGAGAAAGATCTTCTTTTTGCCATTGGTTCACCCTCCAATGGCCGCCGCTTTGGGCCCTGCACCCACATGGGAGACCAGGAAAGGCACCTGGCTCCTGGCTTCAGATCAACGCGATGCGTCTCCCATGTGGGTGCAGGGCCCAAAGACTCGGGCCATCCTCCACTGCACTCCCTGGCCACAGCAGAGAGCTGGCCTGGAAGAGGGGCAACCAGGACAGAATCCGGCACCCCGACTGAGACTAGAACCCGGTGTGCCGGCACCGCAGGCGGAGGATTAGCCTAGTGAGCCACGGCGTCGGCCTGAATGATGATTTCTTTATATTGTACACCTTTTCGAGTTATTTACTCTCCCAATTTTATTGAAAGTTTGAATATCCTTACAGCTGTTCCTTCCTACCTGGAGAGTATAATGTGCAATGTAATTGTAATATGTTATCTGATATGATATATGATATTTGTCAAGTATCCGATTTTACTCAGCGTTGCTTCATAGAATCTCTCAAACAGAGCTTAAACATCAAGATTGAAAACACTTTGTTTCAGAGCTATTTGATAGACTATTTGTTTCAGAAACTATCAAAAAGGAAATAGAATCAGATAAAATGCATTTTACACCCAATACTATGGTAAGCCCACATGCACATATTTTCTGGCTGAACTACAAGAGTGAAATGTGTGAATTCTACTTCTGGCTGGCTTTAGGGGAAAAGGTGAGGAGAGATCAGGTTGGTAGATGGTATTGCCAAGGGATGCCATCCAAATTCCAATGTGGCCCTACTAAATAAGAATATTTCCTAATAAACTGTATGAAACTACCTCAGAAATCCATAGGGAGATTAAGATCTTCCACAATGAAAATACAAAGCTAGAATTCAAAGACATACTGAGCCTTTGAAAGTTAAAATATAATTGTTTCTTAGAGAAAAGCCAGTGCTATAACTTTTTATAAAATTAACATAATTTCAACAGCTGGTAGATTTTATCAGCTGACTGGGATCAATGATGCATCTTAATGTAAAATTTCAAACATATAGGTGCCAGCGCTGTGGTACAGTGGGTTAAAACACTGGCCTGCACCGCCGGCATCCCATATGGGCACTGGTTCGAGTCCTGGCTACTCCACTTCCAATCCGGCTCCCTGTAATGCACCTGGGAAAGCAGCAGGGGATGATCCAAGTCCCTGGGCCCCTGCACCCACGTGGGAGACCTGGAAGAAACTCCCGGCTCCTGGCTTTAGATCTGCCCAGTCCCAGCATATGGAAGACCTCGCGCTCTCTGTCTCTACCTTTCTCTGTAACTCTTTCAAATAAATAAAGTAAATATTTTTAAAAAACTAAAAATATATGAAGGATTAACATCCTGAAATAAGCATTCTTACTTAACCTTAGAAGTTAAGTGGAATTTGTCAGGTGAGCACCCAGGAATTTGAGGTATAGAGAAATAGAGCAACTAGGAAAGAACGTAGCCAGCGCCGCAGCTCACTAGGCTAATCCTCCACCTTGCGGCGCCGGCACACCGGGTTCTAGTCCTGGTCGGGGCACCGGATTCTGTCCCAGTTGCCCCTCTTCCAGGCCAGCTCTCTGCTGTGGCCAGGGAGTGCAGTGGAGGATGACCCAAGTCCTTGGACACTGCACCCCATGGGAGACCAGGAGAAGTAACTGGTTCCTGCCATCGGATCAGCGCGGTGCGCCGGCCGCAGTGCGCTGGCCACGGCGGCCATTGGAGGGTGAACCAACTGCAAAGGAAGACCTTTCTCTCTGTCTCTCTCTCTCACTGTCCACTCTGCCTGTCAAAAAATAATAAAAAGAAAGAAAGAACATGAAAGCACATAGAACTTTCTTCCTTCACAAAGGACCCAAGAGCATGTTCTCCGCTGATAGGCCAATGGAGAGGCAGCCTGGTTCTAACGTGCGGTGGATTTTCCTGTCCTCCAAGTAGCATGGTGACTTTAGGAAGTACAGGATGAGACACTTGTTGGGGCCTTTGTGTTTGTATGTTTGCTTGATTTGTTGTTGTTGTTAAAGAGTCAGCTATGTATAGGGGAACGAATATGATCAGACATGTGTAAGGTCAGAGAACTCTCAAGCTCAGGAGACATTGTTATGATGCACTGCTGATCATCTCCCGTAGGCCAGGGTTGGTGATCAGAAACTTCATTATGGAACTGGACCCCATAATAGCACTGAGGGTGCAAAGGTTCCATAGTAACTTGAGCAGAGGCCTCATGTAGCATATCCCTGTTGGCCTTTGCACCTCTGTGGGTTTTGGTCCCTTTATCTACAATTACAATGATATAGCTCGCGTTTTTGCTTCACCTAATATGAGTGTTCCTTTTCCAACCTCCCAAGGAGACAACCTGGCAGTAAACGAGTGCTATCCCCCAAACTCCTTCTGGAGTATTCTATTCTGTGTTACAAGAGAGTCGTTTACGTCAGTAAATTCTCCCATATCTGACTTTGCATTCTGTCCCTCTCAGTCTAGCATATCTGGATAAAGTCCCAGGTGTAATCTTTTCACATGGTGTGAGTTCCATGTTTTCTTCCAGATGTTATTCCCTTTCTTTCTTAGGAAGCCCCCAAAATGATGGGTAGACTTTCCATTCTTTAACCCTCATCATTGGTAGAAGGGAAAGGCAGAGTACATCTCAAGCAGAGCACATGTCTTGCAAGTCACAATGTGCAGTATTATCATCAAGTGGAGATGGGAGTGGGGGAAATATGCAGGCCATGTGAGGTGGGGGTTAGCTGGATGAGACAAGCTGAATGTTACCTCCTAAGTCCTAGTTCCACAACTCTGGAATCTCAGCTCTAATCTTGGCAGAGCAGACTTGTTTAAGTTGAGAATTCAAACTTCTTTGAAGTTCAACAACTCTTATAATTAAGCACTGGGCCTGATGCCCAGATTTCCTGCAGTAGATGCAAGTCCCTTTATATGTTGCCAATGGGCCCTTGACTTTCACACTATGCCTTAAATTGGTGATTAGTCACCCTCAACGTTTCACAGTAAGAGCCATCTCATTCTATTGTTCTTGTAGTTACTAATTTCGTTTCCCTCCAACTTCTCCAACACCTGAAATAGTGCACCTGTGAATGAATTCTCTTCTATCATAACTTGTGTTTTTGACCCTATTGACATTTTGGACAGGATAATCTTTCTCAGGCAGGAGTGGCATGGAGGGATGGAGTGAAGGGTGAGGGTGAGGAGGAAGGTGGTTCCTATGCACTGTAGGATACTTAGAAGCATTTCTGACCACTGCTCACTATGTGCCAGTAGCATCCTCCTCAGCACCCCAAGAACCATCTACAAACTTTGCCAAATATCCCCTGGGACTGGGACAGTGGCAATCACATTGTTGAGAACTGCAGTAGCTCATTGCAGAGCATGCTAATGGGTTTTTTAGTAACAGCATTGCCAAGCCACACCAGGTACTATTCACTTTCTACCATACCCATGATGGTGTCCTCATTTCCAATAGGCCAGGGGTTACTTGGTTCCAAATTCCTATTTCAGATTACGTTATAATGTGCTCCTGGAACCAGCTGTTGTAAATCAGGTCCCTAGAAGAACAGACCCTGGGACAGACATTTACTTATGGGAAGCTTTCTTTGGAATCCTGGGGAAACAGCCCCTATTAGGGAGAAGGCAAAGGAAGCAGCTGAGCTAGTGTGGAACTGAAACAGGGTTTCAGTCCTGCCACAGACAGCAGTTGCACAAGACAACCCTTCAAAGATGTCCATGTTGAGGCTGTTTATCTTTAAATCAAGCATTGGAAGGGGACTGGCCCCAGCTTCTTCAGACTGAGGTTTGTTTTCAGGAGGTCCTCAGCTGTGAGTCGTCAGCAGCCAGCACTCTTGGCACCCAGAGAAATGAATGTTTCACTAACAATCCACCAAGACATCCACTGAAAGAGTAGAAGATAAAATCTTGCAAATAATTCTCAGGTGAGTTGGTAAATGACTGAATTTCTGCTGTTAAAGAGAACCTGCAGTGTCATGGTAACTGGTGACTATCTACTAAGTTGACAAATGATGACTGAGTGCCAAGCACAACTCTGACTGCTGAGCAGTGCACTTGCACTTGAGGAGTAATGTTGTTTTGTGAAAACAGAAATTAACTCCACACAGAAGAATCACAACGACATGCCATACCATGAAATGTATCCTACGTCATTGATAGCTTATGTTTAAACATATTGCCAATGAAAAGAGGCAAGCTAGTGTAACACAAATAAGTGATTCTCAGGGGTTTTGTGTGGTTGTTCTGATAGTCTGTTGGGTTGTTGCTTACAGCCCCTGTGGTGAACATAACAGTATCTCTGTGCACTGGTGCTTGTTTATAGGAAAACCAAGTTTCATTGACAATTCATCCTCTCAGAGGGTCTGGAATCTTTGTTTTTAATTATTTGATTTAGTCATTTACTTGAATTATTTGATTTTAGTGGTGGCCTGTGAAGGCTGTTAGAATTAAGAGTCTCCACCGTCATAGTTGTAGTGACTGTTCTTAAAATATTTTCCACTGATAGGGTTTGATGACATTTTGACATTCCTTTCATCTCAAAAACATCACACTATTCTTTTTGGAAAAGAATTAATGAATCTTATAGAAAATTTCTGTACAGAGCAAATAATATAATGTTATTAACTAGCAAAATCTAAATATGAAGCACCTCAACAACAGGTGATTTTTCTAGTGTCTTAAAATAGTTTTTTGAAAGATTTAGTTACTTGAGAAGTAGAATGACAGCAAGAAAGACAGAAAGGGAAATAAAGTGAGAGAGATGGAAAGAGAAAGAAAGAGAGGGAAAGAGAGAAAGAGAGATCCTCTATCTGATAAGTCACTCCCCAAATGTCCACAACAGCTGGGTCTGGGTCATGCCAAAATCAGAAGACAGGAACGCCATCTGGGTCTCCCATATGGGTTGTAGAGATCCAAGAACTTAGGATAGCTGGGAGGGTTACTGGTATCGGTAAGTAGCAGCAGGATGTTGCTAAACAATCTGAAATACCCCAGCTCAGTCCTTCACAACAAAGAAATACATAGTGCCCCACCACACAATGTTTTGTTTTGTTTTAAAGATTCATTTATTTTACTTGAAAATCACAGTTACACAGAGAGAGGAGAAGCAGAGAGAGAGAGAGAGAGAAGAGAAAGAGAGAGAAGAAAGGTCTTCCATTTGCTGGTTCACTCCCCAGATGGCCACAATGGCCAGAGCTATGCCAATCCAAAGCCAGGAGCCAGGAGCCTCTTCCAGGTCTCCCACACGGGTGCAAGGGCCCAAGGACTTGAGCCATCTTCCATATGAGATGCCAGCACCACAGGCGGTGGCTTTATCTGCTACGCCACAGTGCCATCCCCTTGTTTTGTTTTTAGATTTATTTAATTTATTTGAAAGTCAGAATTACACAGAGAGAGAAGGAAAGGCAGAGAGAGCAAGAGGTCTTCCATCTGCAGGTTCACTCCCCAGCTGGCTGCAATGGCCAGAGTTGCGTCGATCTGAAGCCAGGAGCCTCTTCCGGGTCTCCCACATGGGTGCGGGGGCCCAAGCACTTGGGCCATCTTCTACTGCTTTCCCAGGCCATAGCAGTGAGCTGGATCAGAAGTGGAACAGCCGGGACTCAAACCAGAGTCCATATGGGATGCCAGAAGTGCAGGTGGTGGCCCTACCAGCTACACCACAGAGCTGGCCCCCAAAATAATGTTAATAGTGTCAAGATTAAGAAACCCTGATATAAAGAGAGCAATATTCTGTGTATTTAGCCAGACAGTTATTTTTGGATGCTTTCTGAAGTTTCAATATAGTGTTCTTATAAATTCAATTTCACAGAACATAATAATACCACCAGTGTTTAAAAGACACTTACTCTAAATATTTTTATGATAAAATATTATAGAACTAAAGTAAAAATAGATTGTTAAAAATACTACATTTTAGTGCCTATGTTTTAAATATATATGTACATATGTATATATATATAAACAAATATATAGATATTTGTTTTAAAGACAGACTTTCAGAGGCAGATACAGACAGAGATCTACCAGCTGCTGCTTCACTCCCCAAATGGTCACAATGGCTGGGCCTGGGCCAGGCTGAAGCCAGGAACCAGAAACTCTATCCTGATTTCCCACATATGGGGCAGGGACCCAAGCATTTGATCCATCTTCTGCTGCTTTCCTAGACACATTAGCAGGGTGCTGGATCAGAAATGGAGCAGCCGATACTATAACTGGCACTCATATGGGATGCTGTAATCACAGGTGGCAGGTTAACCTGCTGCATCACAGTACCAGCCCCTACTGGATACTTCTTACAATCCTTAAACAGTTATGAGACTCAGCCTTGTTTCCTTTGCACTTGCACATTCAGGTCTTAATGAGGAGTAAATTAGCACCTGATGTTTCAGTCGTACTCAAGTTCCTGAACTAGCATTGACCTAGGCTAGAAATAAAGCAGCAGTCACATCTTTACCATCCTCTAAGGAATAAAGTCAATCTGCCCTCAGGTCTGAGATCCATGAAACAACCACGGCTTCTGGGTACTAGCCTTGCCCGTCTCCCCTTCTGATGGATGCTGATATCAATGATTCTCAGGGCCCTGAAACCATACCTGCACCCTCCTCCATGCTAAATGGCTACCCCTTCTGTACACCTGGACTTTCAACCCTCTCTCTTTCATTGCTATGGTCAGTTACTGGCCCTGATACCAGTGCCTCACTGGAACCGAAGTCCTGCTCTTGACTCTAGTTTGAATGTGGTCTTTAGGTTTTTTTACGCCTGCCCCTTTCCAGAATTGAATCCCATCTTCAACTACAGGTGACAGCATAGAAGTTCATGACGCATTAAGTATAAGGTAAAGATCCCCACCCCTGCCCCACAGGTTGCTGATTAATGACCACTGTCTGAATTTAGACACCAGCCTCCATTTTCCATAGAACATCTGGGCCCCTGTGGCAACTTGAGCACTGTGTTTAGTTGATTTTTTGTTTCTCTCCTTTCCTAAGCATGCTGGAATCTTCTCCACAGGGGAAATGATTTCCCCTATTAGCTACAGAACTGCATGTGGAACATAATGGTCTTTAAACGATTTGGTTTGTAACAAATGCCTGATTGAAAATTCCATTGCCAGGGCAGGTGCTCTGGTGTAGTGGGTTAGGCCTCTGCCTGCAGTGCCAGCATCCCATATGGGCACCAGTTGTAGTCCCAGCTGCTCCTCTTTCAATCCAGCTCACTGCTATGTCCTGGGAAAGCAGTAGATGATGGTCCAATTTTTGGGAGACCTAGAAGAAATTCCTGCCTCCTGGCTTCAGATCGGCTCAGCTCTGGCCATTGCAGCCATTTGGGGAATGAACCAGTGGATGGAAAACCTCTCTGTGTGTCTCTCCCTTTCTCTGGCTATAACTCTACCTCATGAATAAATAAAATATTAAAAAAATAAACATTACGTTGCTACCCTTTGGCTCTGACCAATTGCTGCCCTTCTTGACTTCAGTTAGCCATGATCTTGGTCAGTTCTCCCTGCCTCTACTCTGCCCAGGAGCTGGACTCTGTCTGTCTCTTTCCTTCCTGTGTTGTATGTACAGCCATTATTGTCTTGAGCATGAGTCAGGCACAGATAAGTCACTGCCTAGCAACACAAAACAAATGTTTAACAGGATTTCTTTAATGAACATCTAAAGAACTACTAATTAATTTAATCACAGGCATTTCTTTGGCTGCTGCAAAGGGAGTATTAACACAGACTGGCCTCAGGCACATCCACTAGTTTAGAGAGAATAGAGGTTTGTTTGTAAGTAAGTGTCTTGTAATCAGAGCCTGCAAAGCTGACACTGGAACTGTATCAATTTGTCCACATATGATGAAAGGTTTTGCATTAAATAATAAACAGTTTAAAACTTCAAGAGAAAAGTGAGAAATAGATTAACATGTACATGACATTGTACCAGTGAGCACAAATGGTAGAAATGATGATGAGAAGGAAGTGTTGAACTCTATGTGTTAAGCTTATAGCCCAAACAGAAATAAAGAAGAATCAAATTTATCTACTACCCCAAAATTATACGCTGAATAAATGAAAAGAGATTTACAGCAGACCTTTGAAATTGAGCAATATCATAGGGATTGTATATTTTAACACTGAAATATAATTTATGTTTTATAAAGATTGAAATGGTACATTACTACTATTCTAGAAATAATTTGATCTAATTATCCAGATCAGTGTATGAAAATAAATACAACATCTAAAATTTTTCCATGTCTTCTTTTTGCTACAGAACTCTTAAAAACTTATGAGAATAAAGTTGTGTCAATAGGTTTTAAAAGTGTGAGCTAAAGAGTCTAAGATCACTACATATGTCAGATGATTTTTAAAATGAAGACTGCAGTCAGGAAATCATGTTGTCTTGTGCTTAGAATTTGTAATAAATAGAAAATTCTTTCTGCAAGGGCCTCAGGATTTTAAATGCCATATTTTACCAAAGCAATGGATTAGAGAGAGATTGTTACAAAATGAATGCAGTCTTCAAAGATATTTCAGTGAAGGCTTATTGTGCTTGAATTATGGGCCTCAGGTGAAATCTCTTGTATGTGTATATAGTTAATATTTTTATTTTATTCATTAATAAATCACTTTGTTTCTGTAAAAACATATAATTCAGCATAGGGTACAATTTAACATGAAGAGATGGGACAGTTTCCAATTAAGATACCTAGAGGTTGAATTCCCCTAAAAATGTGAAGATCTTCCCTTGCCCACCAATAAAACTCAGTGCCTACAAATGTGCCTGGAACATTGTAGGTAGTCAGAATTAATTTACTGAGAATGGACCACTGCGACTCTAAGACCCATTTTGACTTCCTCTTCCTCTACACTCTTACCAAAACAGCTATCAGAAACAGAAGAAGGCATTTTTGTAAGTATTAAAACTGGAAAAGGGAGATATTTACTACAAAGGAGTTTATTCCTGCTAATATAGTGTTGATAAGACTAGAGAAAGATAATTAATTAGAAAGCAGAATAAACCATTTAGCAAGGAATGACTTATTTAAGAAATAAAACCAAGCGATCATCCCTTAATTCAGAGTGGTTTGGAATGGAAGTGGCAGCAGACCGCTCAACCAGAGGTACATCCTATGTTTTCACCTTCCTCTGGTAAAAATCCCAAATACCAAAAATCATGCCTTGAGAAAATATAAATAAAATCTATTAAAAAATTGTATTTATTTATTTATTTGAGAGGTACAGTTACAGGCAGAGAGAAGGAGAGACAGAAAGGTCTTCCATCCTCTGGTTCAGCCCCCAAATGGCTGCAACAGCCAGATCTGAGCCAAACCGAAGCCAGGAGCCAGGAGCTTCTTCCAGAACTCCCATGCAGGTTCAGGGACCCAAGGACTTGGGCCATCTTCCACTGCCTTCCCAAGGCCATCACAGAGAGCTGGGCTGGAAGAGGAGCAGCTGGGATATGAACTGGTGCCCATATGGGATGCCGGCTCTGCAGGAAGAGGCTTAGCCCACTATGCCACAGGACTGGCCTCAAAATTTTTAATATTTATTTGGGAAGCAGAGAGACAGAAAAAGCTCCTATTTGCTGATTCATTCCCCAAATGCCTGCAATGGTCAGCGTAATGTCAGGCCAAATTCAACAGTGGTAAATCAACCTAGGTCTCCCATGTGGGTGGCAGGGACCCAACTGATTGAGCCATCATCTGCCATTTGCCAGGTGCACATTAGTTGGAAGCTGGAATTGGAAGCAGAGCTCAAACTTGAACCCAGGCATTACAATCAGTGTCTTCACCTCTAGAATAAATGCCAACCCCTGGGAGTCAGTTTTAATAGGCCTGCATCTGGACACAGATGGATCTTCCAGGTACACTGTAGTTGTCATGGAAAAAGGATGTGGAAACTCTTCTTTTCCATTTCTCAGGTGGTATCCTGTGAACCTGGAAGGGTAAGATGAGAGTTCAAATTACATTTCATCTTTTATTTGGGGAAGAATAATTAAAATAATAATAACCTGCATAACTCCAGAAAACAACCGTTTCATTTTTTGTTAAGATTTATTTTATTTATTTGAAAGGCAGAGTTAAAGGGATGGGGTAGAGAGAGCAGGGGAGAGAGAGAGAGAGAATGAATCTTCCATCACCTGGTTCACCCCCCAAATGACTGCAGTGGCCAGGATCCAGGAGCCTGGAATTCCACCCAGGTCTCCAAGAGTGGCAGGGGCTCAAGCACTTGGGCAATCCGCTGCTGCCTTCCCAGGTACGGTACCAGGAAGCTGGAAAGCAAGCAGAACAGCTGGAACAGATGCTCCCGATACGAGATGCTGACATCCCAGGCAGTGACTTAAATGGCTACACCATAACACTAGCACCAACCATCTCATTTTAAATATTAGGCTTAGAATTTCTTGGTGAATATCAACAAACAGTAAATGATATTCACTGTAACGACGACGACGATGGATCCAAAACACCAAGTCTCTTGCTGGATTTAGTCCTTTCAAAAAATATGCTTACTTACAGAGAGAGGAAGAGACAGAGAGAGAAATCGTCCACCAGGTAGTTGCAACAGCCAGGGCTGGACAAAGCCAAAGCCAGGAGCCAGGAGTCAGGAGCCAGGAGCTTCAATGTTAATAAATGCAATAATATGAGACAATAAACAAGGCAAATGATTACCAGAAAACAGTGGGAAAATTATAATTTGCACATATGTTATTGTCTACCAAATAAATCCATGAAAAATCAACTAAAACATGGTAAAATTCATTAATAAATCCAGGAAAATGTCTAATTTCCAAATTAATACAGATTTGACAATATTTTATACATAAACAATAACCTGCTTAAAATTTACTGAAAATCTCTGTTCATAACAATAAAGATTGTAAATGCCCTTTAATACATATATAAGTAACTGTGTATGATCTAAATAGAAACACTACAAAAATTTATTCGAGTGGAAAAAAAAAAAACTAGCACATGTTACACATCCTGTAACACTGGAGAGTAGTTTATGGTTACACATCTTGTAACACTGGAGAATAGTTAATGGTGTAAACATCCTACTTCTCTCTCTCTCTCTTTTTTTTTTTTTAGATTCATTTCATTTATTTGAAAGACAGAGTTACAGAGAGAGGTAGAGACAGAGATAGAGGTCTTCCATCCTCTGGTTCACTCCCCAGATGTCCACAACGGCCAGAGCTGTGCCGATCCGGAGCCAGGAGCCAGGAGCTTCTTCCGGGTCTCCCACATGGGTGCAGGGGCCCAAGGACTTGGGCCATCTTCTACTGCTCTCCCAGGCCATAGCAGAGAGCTGGATTGGAAGTGACACAGCCGGGTCTTGAAGTAGCGCTCATATGGGATGCCGGCGCTTCAAGCCAGGGATTTAACCCACTGCTCCACAGCACCGGCCCCCTCCTGCTCCTTAATTAGTACTCATAAAAATAGTATAATCATAATTAAAATGATTGAAATATGCTTTTTAGATACAGAAACATAATAAAGCTTGCATGACTGAAAAGCGGAGCCAAGGCATTAAAAATAAATACTATGTGGCTAACATTTGGCAATTAAGATGCTGGTTGGGATATCTATGTCTCTTATCAGAATGCCTAAATTCAAATCCTGGCGATGCTCCCTATTCCAGATTTCTTCTAATACATGCCCTGGGAGGCAGCAGGTGATGACTGAAGTACTTGAGCCCCTGCCACCCAGGTGGGAGATCTGGATGGTGTTCTTGGCTCTTGGCTTCAGTCTACCCTGACCACAAATGTTGCAGGCATTTGTAAATAGAAGCAGCAGGTGGGAAACCTCTGTCTCCTGTATCTCCCTTTGTGTCTACCTTCAAATAAATAATAAAAATTTAAAAATAAATTTTAAGAATATACTCATGATTATTAAGATGCACTAAAATGCTTCAATAATTAGGATAAAATAGCGTAATCTGATTGGAAGAAATTCTGAAACATGAGATAAGAGGAATTCCCCCAAGAACAAAGTATAAACAGAATCAGTGCAATTACATTTACCATCAAAGGAGTCTGGAGGCAGACAGGTTAGAGCTGGGAAGGCAATGCACTCTGTGGCACCATCAAAACCTGAAGCTTCACACACTGGAACTGCCGATGTGCGGTCTATAGCCTCCAGGCCTATCTCCTAGTTCAATACATTTTCTGGAGTACCATGCATCACTTCCACCATGCAGACCAGAATAAAAAAGAAAGGAAAATGAGGAAGAAACGTGGTTTTCCTTCAGTGAGTGAGTTTCCTTTTAATCCATCTCTCCAGAAGGCCCACATAGTAACCTTGCTTACCTCTCATGACCAGAACCTTCCCCGATCACGCTTCACAGAGGGCAGAGCTGGGAAGTATACAGTGTCATTTTAAAGGTGATTTGACTGGCTAAAACTTAGAGCTGGCCTCCCAAGGAAGAAAAGCTCCAGCTTCTGATAAATGAGAGGAAGTTAGCACATAATCAAGGTGGCATTTTATATTAATAGAGCAATAGATTTTTTTCCCAAAATGATTTTGAAAAATTAGTAACTGTTTAGAAAATCCTAAATTTAATTTTTCCTCATAGTGTACATAAGATTTCAAATTATTATTTAAAGTTCTAAAATTATTCTTTTAATGATGTGAAATAAAATGCTTTATTGAAAACAATTTTTCCAAGATTTATTTATTTATTTGAAAATCAGAGTTACAGAGAGAGGTAGAGACAGAGAGAAGTCATCCAGCTATTGGTTCACTCCCTAGATGGTCACAATGGCGAGGACTGAGCCAAGCTGAAGCCAGGATCCAGGAGCTTCACTGGGGTCTCCTACATGGGTGGCGCAGACCCAAATGCTTAAGCCATCTTCTGCTGCTTTTCCCAGTTGCATTAGCAAGGAACTGGATGGTAAGTGGAGCAGCTGGACAACAAACAAGTGTCTATATGTGTTGTCAGCCTTAAAATGCAGGCTGTGATTTTTTTTCTTTTTTTTTAATTTTTTTAAACTTTTATTTAATGAATATAAATTTCCAAAGTACGACTTATGGATTACAATGGCTTCCCCCCCATACCGTCCCTCCCACCCACAACCCTCCCCTTTCCCACTCCCTCTCCCCTTCCATTCACATCAAGATTCATTTTCGATTATCCTAATATACAGAAGATCAGCTTAGTATACATTAAGTAAGGATTTCAACAGTTTGCTCCCACACAGAAACATAAAGTGAAAAATAATAGATGATTTTTTTTAAATGATGATGAAATCAGAGCAGACCTATTGTCATGTTTAATCCCAGTGAGAGTCAAGTTGGGAATTGATAATTTCTTTTTTTTTTTTTTTTTTTACAGAGGATCAGTTTAGTATGCATTAAGTAAAGATTTCAACAGTTTGCACCCCCATAGAAACACAAAGTGAAATATATTGTTTGAGTACTTGTTATAGCATTAAATCTCAATGCACAGCACATTAAGGACAGAGATCCTACCTGAGGAGTAAGTGCACAGTGACTCTGTTGTTGACTTTACAAATTGACACTCCTGTTTATGGCATCAGTAATCTCCCTATGCACCAGTCATGAGTTTCCAAGGCTATGGAAGCCCTCTGAGTTCTCCGACTCTTATCTTGTTTAGACAAGGTCATAGTCAAAGTGGAGGTTCTCTCCTCCCTTCAGAGAAAGGTACCTCCTTCTTTGATGGCCCGTTCTTTCCACTGGGATCTCACTCACAGAGATCTTTCATTTAGTTGTTAATTTTTTTTTTTTTTTTTTTTTTTTTTTTTTTTTTTTTTTTTTTTGCCAGAGTGTCTTGGCTTTCCATGCCTGAAATACTCTCATGGGCTTTTCAGCCAGATCCGAATGCCTTTAGGGCTGATTCTGAGGCCAGAGTGCTGTTTAGGACATCTGCCATTCTATGAGTCTGCTGAGTATCTCGCTTCCCATGTTGGATCACTCTCCCCTTTATTTATTCTATCGGTTAGTATTAGCAGGTACTAGACTTGTTTATGTGCTCCCTTTGACTCTTAGTCCTTTCATTATGATCAATTGTGAACTGAAAATTGATCAATTTCAGTTCTACTAATTCCTTTTAAATGTGCCCAATAGCCAGGACCCAGTCAAGCTGAAGCCAGGAGCCAGGAACTCCTCTTGGACCTCTGACATGGATGGCAGGAACCAAAGTAATTGGGCCTCCCAGGTGCATTACTAGGAAGTTGTATCAGAAGTGTGGAGTGGCTGACACTCAAACTAGCACTCCAACACAGATGCTGCCGTCCCAAGCAGTAGCTCAACTCACCGAGCTATAACACCCATCCTGCATTGATAAAATTTTTGAAAACATAAAATAATACATCAATATGTACCAAGATTAACTGCAAAGTCGTTAACAGAGACTGCAGTGATTACATGGATTTTGTATTTTTGTGTATATGTACTTATTTGCACGTGTTTATATAAGTGACTGTACCATGTATATAATAAGTACATATGTATCTTTCCTAAGTAGTGGTAACTGTTGTTTCTTTTATATATATATATATATATATATTTTATTTAAGTTATATGCTTCATATATTTAATAAATGTGCACCTTAATTTATCCATGAATATTTGTGTGGGTTTATGGCTCTCTCTATATAAACACATATTCAGATGGATCATAATGTGCATGGCTCAAGGTGATGTGGTTTAAAAATATCAGAAACTATTTCTAGCACATATAAAGAAGTGTGATGTATTAAAAAGTAATTTACCAAAGTTTTCCAAAACCTATAAAAACAAAAAAACAGAAAACCATGATAGACATAACAAAAAATTGTTACAACAAACCATCAAATCCTACATAATTTTATAGAACATAAATACACCTCTATGCCTTCCAGGGATATAATCAGTTACAAGATCTACAGAATCCATCAGGTAAAACCAAACTCTTCAAGAGCAGAAAGAAACTTCAAACTCGGCTGCTGATATACATACGATCCATGCAATATAATGCATAGCAATTGTAATAACATTAACACAACAAAAACAAGGCTGTTCCTTATCTCTCTGTGTAAGCCAATATAATCTTGGCAATGTCTAATTAAATAAAGCTGTTTGACAGGCAGCCACAACACATTTGTCCAGCTCTGCAACAGTCTGTTTTTCTGAATAAATCCAAAGGGAAAATTGACAATTGCACTAGCATTGCTTTTCAAAATGTGGTCTAGTGGACGATCTCAGGTTCCAGTTGGAAAACAATTGACTTTTCATTTTTAGAGTACTGCATAAAGTTTATTTTAAAAAGTTTTTATTATAAAAACTAAGTTTTTTAAAAATTCATTTTAGAAGAATGAGTGTTATACTTGTTCTTTAGTCTTTCATAAAAACTAATTCAAGTGGGCCGGCGCCACGGCTCACTTGGCTAATCCTCTCTGCCTGTGGTGCCGGCACCCCAGGATCTAGTCCCAGTTGGGGCGTGGATTCTGTCCTGGTTGCTCCTCTTCCAGTCCAGCTCTTTGCTGTGGCCCGGGAAGGCAGTGGAGGATGGCCCAGGTGCTTGGGCCCTGGACCTGCATGGGAGACCAGGAGGAAGCACCTGGCTCCTGGCCTTGGATCGGCTCAGTGCACCGGGCTGCAGCATAGCAGCCATTTGGGGGGTTAACCAATGGAAAAAGGAAGACTTTCTCTCAGTCTCTCTCTCTCTCTCTCTCTCTCTCTCTCTCTCTCTCTCTCTTTCTCTCACTGTCTAACTCTGCCTGTCAAAAAATAATAATAATTCACGTGAAAACATATTGAACATAAAATGCAATAAAATTGGCTTGGATAAAATGATTATAGATTGCTGCTTACACATATAATACATGCTTGAACATCCAGAAGAGCTGGGAATAGCACTGATATCTTCTCAAAGCTTCCACAGCCTAACAAAGATATACACCTAACAAGAAAGCAGCCCATGCAAGGCTTGTGGCAGGAGAGCATCGGTCAGCAAACATTGTTGTGAGTCTGCACTAATGTTCTTATTAAATTATGATACATAAGCCAGTGCTGTGGCATACTAGGTTAAGCCTCCACCTGCAGTGCTGGCATCCCATATGGAGCTAGTTCGAGACCCAGCTGCTCTGCTTCTGATCCAGCTCTCTGCTAATGGCCTGGGAAAGCAGTGCCTGGGCCCCTGCTTACACATGGGAGACCCAGAGGAAGATCCTGGCTCCCTGCTTCTGATCAACCCAGCTCTGGCCATTGTGACCATTTGGGAAGTGAACCAGCAAATAAAAGACCTCTTTCTTTGTCTTTCCCTCTCTCTGTAACTCTCCCTCTTAGATAAATAAATAAATCTTTAAAAAAAATCATGATGCCTCTAAACTCTTAGATCATGGTGTAATGCTGCAATAAATTTAACAAATTATGACCCCAAGACAGCCACATTCTGGGAAACAAGTGTGGTATTTAGAAAATTTATGGGAGCCTACCAGATGCTAAGAAATGTGTCAATCTATTCTATCATTTCAAATAATAAAATGTGAATAGAATGAAGTAATGCTATCAGGATACTGGCTAGATAGTATTCAGAAAATTTGAAAAATTCAGAATCATTTATGCAGCCACTTACTGAAGAACAATGTGGGCCTATATATAAAAGGACACAGAGTTTTATTATTAAATAAACTTCAGCCAGCTAAATGAGCAATTCATTTTTTGTCTGTGGGTGTCTATTCACAGCTCAAAGCTTAAGCCATACCTTCACATTTTACCTCTTTGATTTGAAAAGACTACTTACAAGAGAACAAGAAAAATGGGTAAGTGGATATGTTCAATTACAATAGGAATGTTTAGGTTTCTTCTTCTAAAATCTTATGTTTGGAAAACATATCCCAGTCTACCTCTGTTCTCTCAATTCCTCCACCTTCCTTTTTTTTTTTTTTTTTTTTTTTTTTTTTTTTTTTTTTTTTTTGACAGGCAGAGTGGATAGTGTGAGAGAGAGAGACAGAGAGAAAGGTCTTCCTTTGCCATTGGTTCACCCTCCAATGGCCGCCACAGCTGGCGCACTGCGGCCGGCGCACTGCGCTGATCCGATGGCAGGAGCCAGGAGCCAGGTGCTTTTCCTGGTCTCCCATGGGGTGCAGGGCCCAAGCACCTGGGCCATCCTCCACTGCACTCCCTGGCCACAGCAGAGAGCTGGCCTGGAAGAGGGGCAACCGGGACAGAATCCGGCGCCCCAACCGGGACTAGAACCCGGTGTGCCGGCGCCGCTAGGTGGAGGATTAGCGTATTGAGCCGCAGCGCCGGCCCTCCACCTTCCTTTCTTACCATTCTTCTAATTTGTGGGATAACATGCTTTCAATTTACATTATAATTACAAGCTTAATCCTACAATAACCAAAAAATTCAACAAGTAGAAAGCAGAAAGATCATTGTTCTGTAGGAAATGGGCTATAAACTAATCAAATGTCAAGATGTCAATTTCATGTTACACTCTACAAATTAATTACCACTAATCAGGGTAATATGATATTTGACTTTTGGGGACTAGATGATTTGGGGACTCAGCATAATGGTCTCATTATGCGCATTCAATTTGTTGTGATTTCATTCTTTGTATGGCTGAGTAGTATTCCACCTTGTATGTGTGCGCACACACACACACATACAAACACACACACTACACTTTCTTTATCTAGTCTTAGATGATGGAGAGCTGAGTTTTGACTCTATATCTAAGCTATTGTGAATTGAGTTTCTATAAACATGGTGTACAGATAATTCTTTCATATGCTGATTTCATTTTTTTTTTTTGGGTAAATTTACAGAAGTGGGATGGCTGGTCATATGGTAGATATGTTTATAGATTTCTGAGGTTTCTCCATACTGTCTTCAATAATGGTTGCGCTATTTTACATCTCCACCAACAGTGTATTAGGGTACCTTTTTTACAATCTCACCAGCATTTGTTGTTTTTTGATTTTTGAATGATAGCCATTCTAATAAGGGTGAGGTAGAACCTCATTGTAGCTTTTATTTGCAATCCCCGGATGGTCAGGGATCCTGAGCCATCCTGAGCATCTTTTCATGTGTCTATTGGCCACTTGTATTTTATCCTTTGAAAAATGCCTGTTCATGTCCTTTGCCCATTTCTTTCTTTCTTTTAACAAAATAATTCCTTTGCTTTAAAGTAAGAGTTATATAGAGAGGTAATTATATGTTTAGAGAGGGATCTCTTCCATCACCTGGTTCACTCCTTAGGTGGCTTCAATGGCCAGGACTGGGCCAGGAAACAGTCAGGAGCCAGAAGCTTCTTCCAGGTCCCCCAGAAAGGTGGAATGTTCCCAAGCACTTGGGCCATCTTCTGTTACTTCCCCCATGCCATTAGCAGGGAACTGGATTAGAAGTGAAGCAGCCAGGACACAAATTGTTGCCCTTATCGGATTCCAGCATTAAAGGCTGCAGTTTTAGCTGCTAAGCCAGTGTACTGGCCCCCTTAACACCTTTGTTAATTAGATTGTTTGTTTTGTTTTTGTTGAGTTTTTTTTTTTTTTAGTTCTTTCTATACTCTGGATAATGAACCATTATCAGATGTATAGTTTGCAAATATTTTCTCCCATTCTGTTGATTGCCTCCTCACTTTGTTGAGTGTTTTCTTTGCTGCATAGAGCTTCTTAGTTTAATGTAATTCCATTTTTCTATTTTATTTTTATTGCCTCTGCCTCTAGGGTCTTATCCAGGAAGTCATTGCCTTTGCAAATGTCTTGCAGTGTTTTATCTATGTTCTATTCTAGTATTTTGATGGTTTTAGGTCTTAGGTTTAAATCCTTGATCCATTGTGGTTGATTTTTGTATACTATGTGAGTCAGAGATCTTTTTTCATACTTTTGCTTGCAGACACCAAATTTTCCCAACACCATTGGTTCAAGAGAATATCCTTTTTCCAAGTTGTTATTTTAGCTCATTTGTTGCAGATAAACAGGTTGTAGATGGGTAAATTAATTTCCCAGTGCTTCTAATTTGTTCCATTGGTCTACATGTCTATTTTTGTGCCAGTACCAGTATGTATTGATTGTAACTGCCCTGTAATATCTCTTGAAATCTGGTATTGTGATGCCTCTCATTTTATTTTTATTGTTGGATGGCTTTAGTTATTCAGAAAATTCTGTGTTTCCAAATGAATTTTACAGTCATTTCTTCTAAATCTGAGAAGAGTTATCATTGGTATTTTGATAGGGGTTGCACTGAATCTATAAATTATTTTTATATAGCATAAATTATATTTATATATTATAAATTACATTTATATAGTATGGACATCTTGATGACATTAATCTTTAATTTAATCTGATTTTTAATTAATTCAATTTTGAAATTTAATTGATTTAATTTTTGTGTCTCTTTTTCCTTAATGTTTTGTAATTTTCATTGTAGAAATCTTTTACATCCTTGTTTAAATTTATTCTAAAGTGCTTAAATTTTTTGTAGCTATTGTTGAGTGGGACAGAGTTTTCAAGTTCTTTCTCAGCCATGGCATTGTTTGTGTATAAAAATTCTATTGATTTTTTGTGTGTTGCTTTTATAACCTGTAACTTTCAAACTCTTACAAGGCTCAATAACATCTTAGTGGAGTCTTTTAGTTCTCCTACATATAGGATCATCTCATCTGCAAATAGGAATAATCTTACTTCCTCCTTTCCCATTTGTATTCCTTTGAATTCTTTTTAGCTCCTAATGACTCTGGCTAAACTTCTAGAACTATACTGAATAATAATGTTGAAAGTGAGCATACTTGTCTGGTTCTGGGTCTGTGGAATGCCCACAGCTTTCCCTCATTCAAGATGATGTTGTCTGTGGGTTTGTCATATATTGCTTGATTGTGTTAGGGTATGTTCTTCTATACCCTATTTGCTTAAAGGATGTTGTATTTTATCAAATGCTTTCTCTGCATCGATTGAAATAATCGTATTATTCTTACTCTTCAGTTTGTTAATGTGATGTATCACTTTTATTGATTTGAGTATGTTGAACCATCTCTACATACCAGCGATAAATCTCACTTGTTCTAGGTGGTTGATCTTTTTGACATATCGTTGGATTCATTAACTAATATTTTGTTGAGAATTTTTGAATCAATGTGTGTTAGGGATATTGGTCTGTAATTACCTTTCTTTTTCTGATTTTGGAATTAAGGTGATGCTGCCCTAATAGAAGGATTTGGGGAGGCTATTTTTAATCTTTTTTTGTCTCTCTCTCAAAATCTATATATTTCTTTTCTAATTATTACTAATAGGAGTGTTTCATAATTTACAAATAATAGAATAGTAATTCTCACCATGAAAGAAGACATGTTCAAGTAAAACCACACACAATTTAAATTCACAAGTAACACTATACTATAAAACAAGATAATCCTATGGAACAATCAGGGGTGCACACGGATGTGTAGACAACAAGAACTGTTGAAAAAAGAGAAGCATGTTAGGAGGTTAGATGCTATTAATGTTATTCTCTAAGAGAAATTATGATTTTGGGTTATTTAACTTCTATATGTCAACCATCCAACATAAAATATTGCATTCATATATACATTTCATCATAACAATATTGCTGGTTTAGTTATATTCCTCATCTTTAAGTTGATATGTGAATTGAGGTTAAATATAAAGGGAAAAAACATTTATTAGGTGTCCAAGTACATGATTAATAGATGGTTTATAAAAAGCTAACCTAAAATCTTACAATTTTTAAAAAGAGAACTATAATGTATGTTCCCCAAGAAATAAATGATATTTATTGGAAATATATTTAAAGTATTTGACATACTCATGAACCACACTTACTTAGAGAGCAGCTGAGAGATCTACAAGGGTCGTAGATTAGCCTTCCAATAAATTGCAGTCTGAAAATAATAGGAAATGTAATATACCTAGAAAGTCACAAGAAGCATTGGTTGTATACGTCAGTGAAATGAATGTAATCCAGAAATTTTAAAACCTTCTTAAAGATATTCAAATTCTGACTGTGGAGTATGCTTTTTGTGTGGAATCTGGGAACTATTTCTTAAGTATAATGTAATAGAAAATATTTGAAAATATTTTTAAGTAATGAAAGATTTGGAAAGTGTGTTAACAATGCTTTTTACAATTCTATAAGTTAATGGAAAATTATGTCAATTTCTTTATTTCTTCTATAGATTTGTAACAACCTAGTACTGAACAGGACATGTCAATACCTATGTACCTTTATCTTATGTAGGAGAAATAATTACAAATTTTATTAAATAAATGCAAAACTTTCATTAAATTATCTAGGACCAGGTGTTGTGGCACAGTGAGTTAAGTGGCCACCTGCAATGATTGCATTGCATATCAAAGCTCCAGTTGAAGTCTCTGATGCTCTGCTTCATCCAGCTTCCTGTTAATGTACCTAGGAAAGGAGTAGAGGATGGGCCAAGTTAAAACTCTAGTGGGAGACCTGGATGGAGCTTGAGACTCCTGGGTTCAGCCTGGACCAGCCCCAGCCATTGTAGCCATTTGAAGAATGAACCTGTAGATAAAAAGATAAAAGCTTGCTGTCTCTCTCTCTCTCTAACCTCCTTCTCTCTTCTACCTCTCTCTATATATCACTTTGCTTTCAAGTAAATACATAAATCACTGAAAATGAAAATCAAGGTAAAAAATTAAATTATCTAGCAATTGAGCTGCCTCACAATGTGATGTACATAAATCGTTTTTATCAAATCTGTTTTTAAAAACTTTCTATGACAAATTTAGCTGATATGATAGATCATGTAAAACATATTGTGCATGTATCTATACTTATATGCAACTTCTATCATGATTTACTTATCATCTCCACATCACTTTGTTTTGTACTGTGAGGCAGAGGTAATATTTCCACGTTAATCCTTACCTAAATTGAATTTCTTTGAGCTTTTGTTATGTAAACCAAGACCTTTACTGCATTTGTGTTTGTCTGAAATAAATACTTAACAAAATGTAATAGAGCTAAGACACTTTTTATTTTATAAGAGTAGTATTTACAACATGTGTAATTAATATTTGTACATCTTGGAACTGGAACCCATTCGTTAACTATGAAGCCTTTCATAGTGTGTCAAATATAAAGAAAATGAAATGAGACTGGCTTATTTCACTAAGTACACTGGTTGCAATTTGCATCCATATTGTTGTGAAAGACAGGATTTCATTCTTTTTTATGGCTGAGTCCCCAAAAGACAAATATCTTATGTTTTCTCTGATTTGTGGCAACCAATATACAAAGTATAAAAGAAAGTTATGCATATGAGCGAAATTGACATTTTGAGATTTGATTATTGTTAATATCCCTAGGCTATACTCTTGAGGAACAGTGGCTTTGCTACGTACTACTTTTTGAATTCTTTGTTTAGTGGAGAGTTAAGCTTGTGATTATAAAGACAATTTAAAGTATGTCATTGTAAAAATTAAACAAAAATAAAAAGGAAGGAGAGTGGCAGAGTGGAAGGAAGGGCGGGTAGGGTGGGAAGTGTAATTATGCTCTTAGAACTGCATAAGTGAAATACCTGAAATTTGTTGCCTTTTTATAAATAAGCAACATTTTTAAAAAAGAAAATTAAATGGAACACATCTGTAGCTTTAAATATTGAAGGTAGAGTGCCACCTGGTGGGAGAAAGAAATGTAGGGGGAAAATACAAAGCATGGTACCCCCACTGATAACAGAGGATGTTGGGGAACAAAAACAAAAGTGGGTCAGCAAAATAGAAATGAAGTGTCCATTCCCAACCTTCCAATTTAGTTCACTGATGAAGCCATAGACCCACAGAAAGAGTTAAAGATCTGCTGCAGGGCTGTGTGAAGCTGTGCTGTTATGAAGGAATCTTAGATGGATGAAATGGTTTGATCCTCTTAATCACCACACTTTGTTTCATTAATTTCCCTTTCATCCATTTCTGCTTTCACTCACTAAACAACCAGCTGTAAGTCACTGTTCCAACAGCAGAGGATCCAGCTATGAATAAAGCAGAGTACATCTGTAATGCCAGGAAACATTCATTCAGGTGGAAGGATGTAGACTATACACAAATTGTGTAATGAATTAAATACTCCAGAAGAAAAAGTAGGCAGGTTGGGATGCCTGGGTGTTCGTTGGAGAGTGGGAAGGCAGTGTTGTCTCACATAGGGTGGCCTGTCTGGAAACAGGACATTTGAGAAGATAATGGGATCAAATGTGAGAGCAAATGCTGAAGATATTTGAAGTAAACACATCTCAAACACGAAGAAGAGCAAAGGCCAATGCTCCAAGGAAGGTGCCTGGATTGTTAAGAACCAGACAAGTGTGGTTACAGGAGAGCGAGTGAGGGAAGGCCTTGTAGGGGATGAGGCCAGGGAAGAGGACAGAAAACACTAAATGCTGCTGTTTGCACATGTTCAGCCAGGTGAGGACCCATTCATTCATTTCTCCTGGAGTGTATTTGCTTATATACTAACTCCACAGAGGATGGTGCAGAGGAAACACCTCATTCTTGTATTAAGGAAGTCTTTTATGTATGCCTGTTGCTTGCTCTACTTTATACAAAATGCTGACAACACAATCATTGTGATGGTCTTGATTCTGCCCATCTATTAGCAGAGGTAACTAAATTGAAAACTAGAATAAAATGTCATAAATTTCATAAAAATGTTATGGATTGTCTATGTAGCCACATTAGAAGAACTAAAAGGCCACCACAAAATACATCAAACAGCAGAGATAACGTTTAGTGTCATGGGAGAGGGGAGAACCCAGCAGGCTGGAGAGAGAAAGAGAGAGAGAGAAAGGGCCTATGTGGGGGAGCAGGTCTTGTTACAGACTTGCAGGGATAAGGGAGTGGGAGCAGTGAGTCCTCTTAGAGTGGGCGTGGAATTGACTATTGGGGTTGGTCTGTTTGGTCACCTGACTTCCAGTACGCCAGGCTGGATTTTGGAGAGACCGAAATTTATTGTACAAGATGGCGGCTGGACCAGAGCCTTAGATGGCACCTGGGCTTAAGATGGCACCTCAGATAAGACAGCACCATTTCACTAACAGGAAGTGAGATTGAGAGTTATCTTAAAGACTGGATATATCTTAATGACTGAAGGGAAAGAAAATACCACTTCAAGCAGAAGAGATAGTATATTCAAGGCCATCAATAGTTATTATGAATTTAAGTGTATGCCAGGAACTATTTAGATCATATAAGTGTATTAGTCTATTTCATCTTCACAACAAATTTATGAACAAATTATTACTAATTCAATTTGAAAACAAAGAAACTAAGGTTCAGAGATATTAAGCAATTAGCCCAGGGGCCAGCACTGTGGCATAGTGGTCTAAGCCTCCATCGGCCATGCCAGCATCCCATATGGGCGCCAGTTTAAGTCCCAGCTGTTCTTCTTCTGATTCAGCTCTTTGCTATGGCCTGGGAAAGCAGTAAAGGATGGCTCAAGTTTTTGGGCCCCTGCACCCAGGTAGGAGACCTGGAAGAAGTTTCTGGCTGCTGGCTTCGGAATGGGCTCAGCTCTGGCCATTGCAGCCATTTGGGGAGTGAACCAGTGAATAGTGAATGGGAGACTCCCCTCTCTCTCCTCTATCTGTAACTCTACCTCTCAAATAAATAAGTGAAATCTTAAAAAAAGCAATTAGACCAAGTGTATGAAATAATTAATATGCACGTAAACAGTAATTTGAACACTAGCATCTATTCTTTTTTTAAGATTTATTTTATTTTATGTTATTTTAGTTGAAAGGCAATGTGACAGAGAGACAGGGAGAAACGGAGAAAGAAAAAAGAGAGAGAAACAGAGAGAGAGAGAGAGAGAGAGAGAGATGACAGATAGACCTTCCATCCTCTGCTTCACTCTCCAAATGGCCACAACAGCCAGGGCTGGGCCAGGCTGAAGCCAGGAGCCTGGAACTCTGTCTGGGTCTCCCACATGGGTACAGGACCCAGGCACTTGGGCCAATTTTTACTGCTTTCCCAGGAACATTAGTAAGGAACTGGATTGGAAGTGGAGCAGACAGAAGTTAAACTGGTGCCCATATGGGATACTGGCACTTCAGGCTACAGCTTAACCCACTAAGCCACACTGCCAGCCCCCTAGTTTCTATTCTTAATGGTCTATCTAATTCTATTTCAGTCTATCTAATTTTATTTCTTTTTTTTTTTTTTTTTTTTTTGACAGGCAGGGTGGACAGTGAGAGAGACAGAGAGAAAGGTCTTCCTTTGCCATTGGTTCACCCTCCAATGGCCGCTGCGGCCGGCGCGCTGCGGCTGGTGCACCGCGCTGATCCGACGCGCTGATCCGATGGCAGGAGCCAGGAGCCAGGTGCTTTTCCTGGTCTCCCATGGGGTGCAGGGCCCAAGTACTTGGACCATCCTCCACTGTACTCCCTGGCCACAGCAGAGAGCTGGCCTGGAAGAGGGGCAACCAGGACAGAATCCGGTGCCCCAACCGAGACTAGAACCCGGTGTGCCGGCGCCGCAAGGTGGAGGATCAGCCTAGTGAGCCGCGGCACCAGCCTTATCTAATTCTATTTCAGTAAAATTCTCCAAACACAAAAAAGTGTGTTTCCTAGAAAAGCAAGAAACATACTTGAATATGAATTATGAGGTAGTGGAGGGAAGGCAGACAGAAAAGCAATGATAGAAAAATTAGAAATAAGAGATTTGAAGAAATATGTCCAAGGGTTATGCAATGATCCTGAAAGGGCACTCTGGCAATGATGTGAGCAAGTTCCACTTTAAGGCACTCTCTGCCATATAGTAAAACATAAATAAACCTTACTTATTGTTAATGTATCTGTCATGATGTCTGAATCCAAAGGACTTTTTCAAGATTTATTTATTTAGATAGTTGAAAGGTAGAGTGACATAAAGAGAGAGGGAGAAAGAGAGAGAGAGAAAAAGAGAGAGACAGAGAGAGAGAATCTTCCATTTGTTCGTTCACTTCTCAAATGACCACAATGGCCAGGGCTGGGCCAAGCTGAAGCCAGGAGCCAGAAATTCCATCCAGGTCTCTCAAATGAGTGTCAGGGACCCAAGCACTTGAGTCATCCTCTGTTTCTTTTCCAGGCACATTAGCAGGGAGATGGAAGAGAAATAGAGTAGTCGGGACTCAAATCAGCTTTCTGATATAGGATGCCAGCACTGCCAAGCTGTGGTTTAACCTGATGCACCACAATGCCAGCCCCTAGAGGGTCTTTTTTTGAAGATCTATGTATTTATTTGAAAGGCAGAGTTACAGAGAGGGGGAGAGACAGAGAGAAAGATCTTCTATCCACTGGTTCATTCCCCAGATGGTTGCAATGACAATGGGCCAGGCAAAAGCCAGGAGCTTCTTTTAGTCTTCCACATGGGTGGCAGGGGTCCAAGTTCTTGGACCATCTTCCACTGCTTTCCCAGGTGCATTACCAGGGAACTGGGTCAGAAAGTGTAGCAGCTGGGACATGAACTGGTACCTAAATGGGATGCCAGCATTACGGGCAGCAGCCTAACCCATTGTACCACAATGCTGGCATCTAGAGGTTTATTTAAAACAGAAACATATTAGGGTCTTAGATGACAGGTACAATCACCAGTGATCAACACCGCCCATTTAAATCAGCTCTTTAAAACAAAAGTAATACAGCAATATTTACTAATTTATAGGCCATTAAACATTTATTTATATTCTTCTGTACTCTTTACATTGCTGCTTTTCCTATGTCTGAAATACTTGAGATGTTTTGCTTGCTTCCTTATTCTGACATTTACAAGAAAATCCTCAATAAAGAATGTGCTAATAAATTACTCGGTCTTTAAAAGTGTCATTTTTGTGTCTAATATCTACACATGAGTATTTCTTTTCAAATTCTCACCTTATAAATCTTCTAAACAGGAATGCAACTCAAGATTAGATGAAAAATCACTGAGAATAAAATGTCCAAATAGGAAAAAAAAGGACTATGAACATTTTAGCACATTATGACATCCACAAAGAGCATCATTATCTTAAAAGTTATAGCAGAATACTGTTATGACTAGGGCCATTTTTCAAAAAAAAAAATAGGATAAACAAATTCACTTTGGATTTTTTTGGAGTTTAATTGATGGTTAGTTTGTTCTTTGTAAGGTTTGCGCATTTTATGATGCACCAGGTAAAGAGCATGGCACTTGCAATCAGCCTGGATGGGAGTTCCAGCATGCACTGGCCATGATGTGCAATGGAAAACAATGCAACTCTTAACACCTACCTTGCATCTGTAAATAAGAGGTAACTTCTCCATTACATAATGTTTAAGACTTTGGATTTTTGTGGTTTAAAATCCTTGGGTTATAATCACAGCTCCCCCACACATGATTGTGTGAGGAATGGAATAATGCATATAACATTCTTATATTTACAGGCCTATGGAAAATAATGAATAAGAGTTCATCCCTTTTTCTTTGTTTGAGTAATCTTTGAAAGGGATAACCCTACCTGCTACAGTATCTCATAAACAGTATAGCATAATATTGATTTAGCATTAATGGGATTACGATAGTAGTCTAACAATATCACGTGCGAGTATATACCCACAACACATAATCCACAGATATTCCTCAACTTGTGATGGGGCTGCATCTTGATGAATCTATTGTAAATTGAAAGTATCGGAAGCCAAAAATACATTAATAGGCCTAACCTACCAAATGTCATAGCTTAGCCTAGCTTAAATTAAATTTTCCCAGAATACTTACATTAGCTTACATTTGAGAAAAATCATCCAACACAAGGCTTATTTTACAGTGAGGTGTTGAATATTTTACATAATTTTGTTTTTTAAGAAATTTATGAATTGAAAGTATTTATTTATTGTATTTGAAAGGCAGAGAAAGAGAGAGAGAGCAAGGAACCCTCTATCCAGTAGTTTATTCTCAAATGCCTGTAACAACTGAAGCTGGGCCAAGCCAAAGCTGGAATCCACTGAGTCTAGATCTCCCATGTGGCTGGCAGGGAATCAAGAAGCTGAGTCATAATCTGCTGCCTCCTAACGTGCACATTAGCAAGAAGCCGAACGGAGAGCTGAGTCACCATTCAAACCCTAGGTACTCTGTTCTGGAATTTGGGCGTCAAACTGTGGCTTAAGTGATGTACCAAGCACCCACCTCTGTATGTAATTTATTGAATACTGCATTAAAAGTGTGAAACAGGATGTCTATAGTTATTCATCATGAATGTACAATCAACATACATTAAAGTAAGGTTCCTATTGAACACGTACCGTCTTCTTACCAGCTAAAAAGAAAAAAAAATAATCGTTATGTCAGGGACCTTCTGTGTTTCCTAATCATTGTTAAAGTTAAAAGTATAAATGAGTTTCTAAGAAATACAATGCAGCATTAATTGTTAACATAGAAAATATCCTACATCATTAAAAAAATTTAAATGAAAGCACACAAAGGACTTTAAGTAGGGTAACTCCTATGTCAATTTCCACTAAAATAAGTGAGAGCAGTGATCTACCCACACATCTATGTTGCAGTGCATTTTATCCTTGACTAAGAAGTCTTAACACATCTACTCATGGAAATTCCTGTGATTGTCACCATAATAGACACCCGTTTTAAAGATTTATTATTTATTTATTTACTTGAAAGAGAGATAGAGAGAGAAATCCATCAGCTAGTTCACTCCCTAAATGGCTACAACAGCCAGGGATGAGCCAAGCCAAAACCAGGAGCCATGAACTCCATCCGGGTCTCCCATGTGGGTTGCATACTTGGGTCATCTTCTTCGGCCTTCCCAGGCACATAAGCAAGGAGCTCGATCAGAAACATGCTTCCTGGACTCGAGGCTATGCTCCAATATGGGATACCAGTGTCCCAGATGGCTGCTTTACCTGCTGCACCATAACTCTGACTCCTAAACCAGACACCTGGAAATTAAGAAATTACAAAATTATTGGTCAATCTTATCATGATATTTATACTTATTGTCCATTTTTCAGTTGAAAATGACCCTCATTAAAGCCTCATTTACTTAATATTCTCAAAATTATATTGCTTTTAGATTTTTTATTCTTTACCTAGAATATTTTCCTTTCACTGCCCATACCCAAATGCTTATCTGAGCTCCTGAAATCCTCAAAGTTTTACTTCAGATTTTGCTACTTTCAGGTTGCCTTCCTAGGCTCCTTCAGTGAGCTAAAAGTCCAACACTTTTTAAATTTTGGATGATAGCCATTCTAACAGGGTTGAAGTGATACCTCATTGTTCTTTTTATTTGCATTTCCCTGATAGTTAATGATTCTGACCATCATTTCATATGTCTGCCGGACATTTGTATTTCATCTTTTGAAAAATGCCTGTTCACATCACTTGCGCATTTCTTAATTGGATTTTGTGGTTGTTGTCATCGTTGTTTCTTTTCTTGAGCTCTTTATCCTTTCTGGATATTAATTCATCAGCAGATGCATAGTTTGAAAACAGTTTCTCCCATTCTATAGGTTGCTTCTTCATTGTCAAGTGTTTTCTTTGCTGTGCAGAATTTTATTAGCTGGATATAATCCCATTGATCTATTTTTGTTTTGATTGTCTGTGCTTCTGGAATCTTATCTAAGAAGATTTTGCCTACACCAGTGTCTTGCAGCGGTTCCCCAATGTTTTCCTCTAGTAATTTGATGGTGTCATAGATTTAGAACATTGAGTCATTTTTGTATAAGGTGTAAGGTTTTATTTCATATTTACACATGTGGAAATCCAGTTTTCCCAACATCATTTGTGGAAGAGATTGTCCTTTCTGTAGGGAATGATTTTAGCTCTTTTGTCAAAGATTAGTTGGCTGTAAATGAGTGGATTAATTTCTGGGGTTTCTTTTCTGTTCCATTTGTATACAGTTTGTATACATGTCTATTTCTGTGTTGGTAACAGGCTGTTTTGATTATAACATCTCTGTAGTAGGTCTTGAAATCTGGTATTGTCTTCAGTTTTGTTTTTGATGTTTAAGGTTACTTTAGCTATTTGAGCTCTCTTGTGTTTTGATATTAGTTTTAGGATCACTTTTTCTAGATCAGAGAAGAATGTCCTTCGTATTTTGATTGTGATTGAACCTGTAAATTGTTTTGGGTAGTATGGACATTTAAATTATATTAATCATTCTAATCCACAAACATGAAAGACTTTTTCATTTGTGTATGCATGTGTGTGTCTTCTTAAATTTCTTTCCTCATTGTTTTGTAATTTTCATTGTAGAGATATCTCACACCCTTGGTTAAATTTACCCCAAAGTATTTACATTTTTTGTCACTTTTGTGAATGGGATTGATCTTACAAGTTCTTTCTCAGCCGTGGTATTGTTTGTGTACACATATGCAATTTTTGTGTGTTGATTTTATAACACACAACTTTGGCCAAACTCTCTTAAGAGTTCCAATATCTCTTAGTGAAGTCTTTAGTCACCCTATTTATAGGATTATGTCATCTGCTAATAAAGATAGCTTGATTTCCTCCTTTATAATGTGTAACCTTTGATTTTTTTGCTTTCCTAATGACTCTGGCTAAAACTTCTAGAACAATATTGAATAGTAAATGCTGGTGAAGCTGTGGAGGAAAAGGTACCCTAATACACTATTGGTGGAAATTTAAACTAGTACAACCATTATGGAAGACAGTATGGAGTTTCCTCAGAAATCCGCAAATAGATCTACCACATGACCCAGCCATCCCTTTCCTGTAAATTTTCCAAAAAAAAAAAAAAAAAAGGAAATGATCATATGAAAGAGTTACTTGTATCCTCGTATTTATATTAGTTCAATTCACAATAGCTAAGATATAAAATCAACCCAGATGTCCATCAGCTGATGACTAGATAAAGAAAATGTGGTATCTATCTATCTATCTATCTATCTATCTATCTATCTAGTGGAATAAAATTCAACCATTAAAAGGAATGAAATCATATTGCAATGAATTCAATACAACTGGAGACCATTATAGTTAACGAAATAAGCCAGTCCCCAAAAGACAAATATCATATGTTTTCTCTGATGTGTGATATTTAATATAGAATACAAAAAAGTATAAGAATGAAACTGACACTTTGTGATTTGATTATTATTTATAACCCTTGCCTATATTCTTGTGGAACAGTGGCCCTTCTACCTTTTACTTGTTGAACATTATGATTAGTGGTACAGTAAGCCTATGATTTTAAGGTAAATTGAAAATATATCATTGCAAAAATTAAATGAAAAAACAAAAGAAAGCAAGGAGGTAGATTGAAGTATGATCATATTCTTAGAATTATATTTATGAAATACATGAAATCTATTCTCTTTATATTAATAAAAATTTATTTTTTTAAAAAAAGCCTCCATGTTTTGTTTGTCTTTAATTTTACATATACTGCTGAAATACACTTCTTGAATTTTCATTTGTACCTTTCCCATAATTATTTCTTTGTTGGATTATATATTAAGGGATCAGGTAGTGCTTTCTATTCATGTTTAAATTTTATAGACATAACAATGTTGTAAAATAGCAGACACATACTAACTATTTGCAAAATAAAAGCTTAGATGAAGAAAAGATGCTAAAATATTAACTATAAAAAACTTCTCCCACTTCTAAGAAGTAACGATTCCCTGAAAAAAAAAAAAAACCTGAATCTTTGGGGCACGTTTTGGAACACCCACACTCTCTATGGGGGTGTTTGGGATAGAATCCCACCTCAACTTCTGATCCAGCTTCCTGCTAATGCACCTGGAAGGCAGTTGATGATGGTCCCTGTGCTTACGTTCCTGCCCTCCCCCCGCTTGTGGAAGACTCAGATTGTGTTTCAAGATACTGGTTGCAGCCTGGCCCAGCCCCAAAAGTAACTGAACCACTGGAGGAACTAAACCACTAGAGAGAAGGCTCCCTCTTTATATCTTTCTGTCTCTCTCTCTGTGTGTGTGTGTGTGTGTGTGTGTGTGTCCCTCTCTGTGATTCTGCACCTCAAAAAATTATTTTAAGAAAACTGAATTCTTAAATTTAAAACAGAGAGTAGGTTTGAGCCATATTTTTTAAGTAGTTGAATTAGGTACTTAATAAGCATTACTAGTCTTGGAACGAATACATAGCCTCGTCATTATCACTCATTGCCCAAAAGATAGGTAAATATTGGAATTTATTCATTATCCCTGATCCTCATTAAGTGTCATACCCTAGTGTCTTTACACCCTACCCCCACAGTCCTCCCCAGGTTTGGAGTCCTGGAGGCCATATGAAATATCAGTTTGGAGGAATTTACCTCCACCTGCGCAATGTGCACACCAGTGGTTGGTCACCCATCTGTGCAAGTTATTCTTTCTCAATAAATTCAGTCTGGCTGAAGGTTCATACTCTGCCTCCTTTCTGTTCTGCACTTCTTTTCCTAACATTTTGGTGCCCCACGTGAGGAGGGGAGTAAAGGATCTGGCTTTTGGGTAAGAGCTGTGGCTTCCTTCCCCCTTGTTCTAAACTCTCTCTCTCTCTCTGTGGCATGCTGAATCTTCATTTTCCTTTCAAGCAAGAGACCATGGACGCGTGGGACGTGGAATAATTTGGTGAATGGCTGAGAGCCTCTGACCAGGATGACTCTCTGGTGAGGCTTGAACTTCCCCAGGTGAAAAACAGACCCCAACAGCCCAACAGGGTAACCTAGAGTCTATCTCCCTTTCTACTTAAATTTCTAACCTGGCTTCTCCTTGGAGGGAGGCACGGGGAGTGTACCACTTCTAGGATTCCCCTGGCTGTCCTCCTGGAGTGACCTGGATGGGCCTGGGAGACACTCCTCCAAAAACCTCCCACGCAAGTTGAGAGCAGCCTTAGTCATGCTTCTCACTCTTGCTTGTACTTTCTCATTTTCTCAAACGAATTCACAGCCAGATCCTTTTGCCAGATCTCATTGCTGCATACAACAGCTGAGCTCATTCTCAACCCATTGGATTAGCAAGAGAGGCTTCTGTCACTTCAAGTGCACTGGGGCAATGCTTGTGACTGGGTCATCCACACTTTTAGGGCCTGGGGTGTTTGACCTTGTAAAGTCGGGGGTATTAGATTGGTTTCCCTCATTCAGGGAAATGCTCATCCACCACAGATTAGAACTGGGACACTGGTCTAACCATTGGGATTCTCGTTCACTCCTCTTAGAGGACTCAGAACTTAGGTTCTCAGTTGTGGTAATTCTTTCCCAGGGGATGCCCTGTGAAAGACCCCCTTCCCTCAGGCCGTATTTTGCCTAATCCTTGGGTTCCAAAATTTCTCGCATTTCACCTGACTTCCCTCTTGGCCAGCCTTTTAAAAAGCTCCCACAAGATGGGTCTGAAGGGAGAGATAAAGTGGAAACAATTAATTAACCTCTGTACTAAAATTTGGCCTCAATATGAATTAGCCAATGGCTCAAAATGGCCATAATTTGACATCTTTGATCTCTAAATCTCTGCAACATTGATAGTTTTACACAGAGAAACAGCAAATGGTCAGAGGCCTCTTATGTCCAGGCTCTTTTCCTCCTTAAGGGTCAATTCTGTTCACTTCAAGTTCTCCTGGAAGAAGGCCTGGAGGCTCCCCTTAAGTTTTCTACTTCCCCACCCCTCCCTTCTCTCCCCACCCTGAGAAGCCAGTGACTCAGGAACACTGTCCTTTGCTCACTCCATCCCTCTTTCTCTCTAGCCCTTCCTCCTCTTCCACCCCTCCAGTGGCAGCAGGGGCAGTTCCCACCCCTCCACACTCTTCTCCCCACAAGTCTCTTTACCCAGTCCTCCCCAAAGAAGAAAAAGCTCCTTGTAAGCTTTCCACCCTGTAGTTCCCTCCCTCATCTCATCCCCTCTGTGACCCAGACCCTGCAGATGACCCCACCCAACCCCTGTACCAGGTCCTTCAGGAGCCTCAGCCTCCATCTCGTGACTCTTCTCTGACTGACCTAATTCTTCCTAGGATCCCACTTCACCTGCTCCCCTTCTCTGTCTCCTCCTCACATGTGCTCCGGAACAGTACAGTCCAAAGCCCTCCTCCCCCTGGGGGAGGAGACTGGGGTGGAAGATCCGGTTAAGGTCTATGTGCCTCTCTCTGTATCAGACTCTAGTGAGATTGAGAACCATCTAGACTCACTCTCATAGAATCCCTCTAAATATCGTTGAGAGATTTCTCCACCTGACTCAGTCCTACAGCTTAAGTTGGAATGATCTGTACTTAGTTCCATCCTCTACCCTAACTCCAGATGAATTTGAACACATCTGCCATGCTGCCGAACAGTATGCAGATGAGGTGCACTGCCAGGACCCAGACAGAAATCAGAGGCTGTTCAAGCCATCCCCAGAACCAACCTTAACCCAGATTGAACTTACCAAGCCGGGGACCCAGAGCTACAGGCCCAAGACCAAATGATCCCATGCCTGTTGGTGACTGTGGATAAGAACATCCATAAACAAGCTAATTATGGGAAGATCTGAGAGGTCACCCAGGAATTCAATGAAAACCCTGCTGTATATATGTCCCACCTTACAGAGGCAATGACAAAGTGTACTAACACCAATCCCAATTCCCCAGAGGGATGACTGTATTTAAATTCTTACTTTATATCTCAGTCAGCTCCAGATATCCATAGTAAACTCCAAAAATTACAAAACGACCCACAAACCCATCAGAGGGACCTCACAGGTGCAGCTTTTCTTTTTTAATTTTAACAACAGTGATGAGGAATTAAGGACTCAAGGAAATGGACAGACAGCTGAAGTTTCAGATGCCTCTGCAATTCACCAAGACCCCAAGAGCAAGCCAAGTCCTACCCCCCAGAGGCCCTGTTATCGAGGTAGCAATGCTGGGCACTGGGTCAAGGCCTGTTCCAACTGGAAGTCCACCTCAGCTCAAAGCTCTAGGCCTCCTGCATCCTGTATTAAATGTGGCAATACTGGATACTGGGCCAGGAGCTGCCCTAACCAGAGGCCTCCCCCTACTTCATGTCCCAAGTGCAGATAATGAGATCATTAGAAGATGGATTGTCCCCAGGGAGGGAACCCCCCACCCCCTTTCTGGAACAGCCCTCTGCTCAAAACCCCTCCACCACAGGACATCTCATCTCTGTTAAACTTAACACAATGAGGATTTCATTGCAGATGAGTCCAGGGACCTGAGGGTATTAGCAACAGTGTCTGGCAAGCAAGTTTCATAATTGGTGGACACTGGGGCTATTTATCTGTTTTAAATGAATATTTCAGTCTACTCCTTCCTTCCCCAGTCTCTGTTGTTGGAATAAAAGTTCTTATCGAAATGCCTAATTAGAACCCTCCATTATAGTGCTCCTTCAGAGATATTACTCTCTTGCATGCCTTTCTCAACCTTCCTAACTGCCCCACCTCCCTTTTAGGCAGGGACCTTCTCCACTGCTTGGGGGCATCCATCTCCATTCCCACCAGGGATAAAGCACAAACCTTTATACATCACATTATAGACCTTCCTCTCCCTACCCCACCTTTCCACCCCAGACTCTCTCCCTTCCCTTGGTAAATCCTGTAGTGTGAGATATATCCTACCCACTAATCACCACCAACCATACCTCCATTCACATCTCTCTAAAAGACCCTACTTAAGCCTAGAAGTTCATAGATGTCTAAAATCTATTATAGACTGCCTCCTCTGAACTAACATATTCATTCCCACCCACTCCCCACCATAGCATACCTATACTTACTGTCTAAAAACCAGATGGCTCTTACCACTTACTACAGGACATTTGATGTATTAATGCCACTGTCCATCCTACATACTCAGTTGTGCCAAACCTCTACACTCTCCTCTCCCAAATGCATACTACTTCTCTCTTTTTCCTTCCTGGATCTATAAGATGCTTTCTTCACCATTCCTCTCACCATATCTTCCCAACCACTCTTTGCCTTTACCTGACCCTTTGCCTGACCCTGGTATTCACATTAATGGACAGCTCACCTGGACAGTGTTACTCCAAGGTTTCTGGGACTTTTACTGACAGGCCTTCCAGGCAGATCTAGCCTCTATTAACTTTTCACCCAGCACCCTTCTTTAATGTTATTTATCTTCTACCCTGTAGCCTCTCCTGAGAGACCTGTCTCCAACATATCACTAGTCTTTTGAATTTATTAGCAGAGAAAAGTTATAGGGTTTCTCCAAAGAAGGCTCAACTAATTTCCACTCCTATCACCTTCTTGGGACTTCTCATGATGCCAGACACTCGCACAATTCCTTCAGCCAGAAAACAGGCAATACACTCTTCCTTTCCCACATGCTAAACGCGACCTCCTCTCTTTCTTGGGACTCGTGGGATACTTTTGCATCTTATTTCTCTTATTTCTAAACTTCTCTATGAAGTTACCAAGGCAATCTATATGAGCCCTTGCAAGAGACCTCCCCTATAGAAACCCCATTCCAAATCCTAAAGAAAGCTCTTCTACAAGGACCCACCCTGAGCCTACTTAACCCACTTAAACCGTTCCTCCTCTATATCCATAGCTCTAAGGCACAAGCACTCAATCTCCTTGCCCAAAAGGAAGAAAACTCTATTATACCTGTGACCTGTTTCTCCAATTAGATGGGTTTATCAAGGCTGGCCCCATGCCTAAAGGTCCTGGCCACAGCAGCCCTTTTAATACCTGAGGCATAGAAACTGACCCTTTATCAATCCTTACAAATCTGGTTCTCTAATGAGTTGCAAGATCTTCTCAGTCTCCAGGCTTTTCAATCTATATCACCATCCCATGTACAAGTTCTTCACTCTGCCCTTTTCTAGCCCATTGTTACTTTTCACTGTTGCTCCTCTCTCAACCCAGCTACTCTCCTCTACACTACCCTCTCTGATCCCCTTGAACCCCATTCCTGCCCTGGCTATCTTAATTTTTCCCTGACTAAATTTCACTACCTCATAGACACTCCTATTTCCAAAGCCCCAGATTTGTTCATTGATGAAAATGTTCCTAAAACTTCCCCTTTTTCCACTGGATACTCAATAATTGAGGGGTAGCATGATGAAACCTTCCTTTTTCCCCCCATTGGATCTAGAGGCTAGACCCCTACCTTGAGGAACTACTTCCCAACAGGCCAAGTTGTTAGCTTTGATTTGAGCCTTCACCTTAGCCAATGGAAAGATTGTCAACATACACAGATTCCCTGTAAGCCTATAACACCATCCATACCAATGCCCAGATATAGCAAGACCGGAGTCTTCTGATAGCCCGAGGGACCCTTATAATAAATGACAAGCTGATTAAAGCTATTCTTAATGCTGCTCAGCTGCCAACAAAAGCCAGTATTATTCACTGCAAAAGCTATCAGAAATCAACAGTACCCATCTGCTAAAGCAGCAGCTTGCAGGGAAATGATGCCATCTTTTCTCTTTAACTTAGCTCCTGTATATACATATTTAGAAGTCTCTCAGTTACAATGAGGGGCATTTAGAAAGGAATCATGGGGGTTTCCAGATAAAAAACTAATACTCCCCTCTTCTCTCCAAGAAGAAAAACCTTCACTTTCTAAACAACCTTCACTCTGTCACTCAAACTCAGACTCTATTCTTCACTTCCTGAGATCACACATACACTTAACTCCTGCCATATGAGAAACTCTGTATAACATATCTCAGACATGTAGCATCTGTCAAACCACTAACCCCAACTCTTTTTTTTTATTTTTATTTTTTTTGACAGGCAGAGTGGACAGTGAGAGAGAGACAGAGAGAAAGGTCTTCCTTTGCCATTGGTTCACCCTCCAATGGCTGCCACGGCTGGCGCGCTGCGGCCGGCGCACCGCGCTGATCCAATGGCAGGAGCCAGGTACAGGTACTTATCCTGGTCTCCCATGGGGTGCAGGGCCCAAGCACTTGGGCCATCCTCCACTGCACTCCCTGGTCACAGCAGAGAGCTGGCCTGGAAGAGGGGCAACCGGGACAGAATCCGGCGCCCTGACCAGGACTAGAACCTGGTGTGCAGGCGCCGCAAGGCGGAGGATTAGCCTAGTGAGCCGCAGTGCCGGCCCAACCCCAACTCTAATATCAGGCCACACCCATTCCCCATTCTCCAGGCCTGAGGAGGGCTGGCAGATTGACTTCACCCATATGCCACCAGTTAGGTGAACACATTACCTTCTGGTAATGGTGGACACCTTCCTAGAGTGGGTGGAAGCTTTCCCTACAACTAATAAAAGAGCTTCCACCATTTCCACTATACTATTAAATTATATTATCCCAAGATTTAGATTACCAGCTTCCACTCAATCAAGTAACAGATCGGAGTTTACCTCTCAAATTGTTCAAATAGTATCTGCCTCTCTCCATATTTCATGGAATTTTCACATTCCATATCATCCCCCCCTTCAGGAAAAGTACAATAGGTGAACAGAATTTTAAAACAGGCTCTAAATAAACTTTCTGCCCAGGTCCACTTAGATTAGGTAAAACTCCTTCCTTTAGCTCTGTTAAGAATTAGATCTCTCCCCTGAAGTTGATAAATAGCTTACCCTGTTTGAAATTCTCTGTTGAAGGCCTCTTCTTTCACCTAACGTCCCTCTCCTACAGAATTCTAAGCTATTGCTCCTCCTGGTGTTTTCCCTCCTCTTACTGAAATGCACTCTCACTTATGGACCTATGCAGACATGCATCTACCCACACCACACTCTGCCTCCCAACTATGCTCCTACCTTTCAACCTGGTGACTGGCTTTATCTAAGACAAAATGAAGTTGCTCTAAGGCCAAAATGGAGTGGGCCTTACCTGGTGATACTGACTACCCCCATTGCTGCCAAATTCAAAAGGCACTAGTAACATCGCCCTCATTTAAGTCTACTTCCACAGGACCCACCACTCTCAGGTTGAAGCACTCCCTGCAATACTAGAAGAACCACTTTCTCACATCCTTGACAATTCCTGAATTCCACAGATTTCTCCAAATTATTCTACAGGAAAGCTACCACTATTCATCTCCACCAATCTACCTTCCTGACCTCATCTCAGATTGCTGGCACCAGGGAGATCTCTGTGATTTCATATCTACACAGATATCCTTTTTTTACCTTCTGTTTATACTCTGTAGCACTGTCACCCTCTGTTATTGTCTGCAGCTGTAATCCTAACCCTAACTTTGGCCATAGGTTTGACAGCTCTTACTTCCACTGACCAGACCTGTAGTAAAAAACTTTTCTTAGCAATCTTTTATCTCTTCTGGATAGGATGATTTTCTGCTATCTTCTGCATCTAATCTGGTCCCCTATCATGGCTCCAATCTCCCACATACTTCTCACAGTTCCTCCCAAAATTTTTACATATCTCTCATTAACATTTCCTCTAGCCTATTTTTGAAGATAATCTCAATGTCTCTTAATGTTGGATCTGCACACACTCCTCCCCCAAGGGCTGGCAAGCCCTCCCCAACCCACCCAGCTCTGGGAAAAGGCCCATGGACTTGTTTATATTACAAGGACCAGAACCCTCCTTGCAGAATCCCAGGACATATATCTCTTCTGGAATTCCCAGAAAGTCTAGAGGGAAAAATCACCAGTATTGTATAGGGAAATAAAACCAGAGGATCCATCTGCTATACCTGTCCAAGACATTTTGCTACAGCCTTGCTAACTGGTAAATTCCTTTATGCATCATGCTGTTTTCTTTCCTTCTTCCCATAATGTAGGTTCATTGCCCCATGATGCCTGTGACCTAGTTGTCACTCTCCTAGGTCCACCCCCTATTAACCGCCACTACTCCTCCTACCCAATGAATGGAGCTACGATGGCATTTATTCGTCATATTCCCCTGCTGCATGAAACCATAAAGGTTATCTCTTACCATATGATTACATGTATAGGACCAGAAACAGGGGCATTCTTTCTCTGTGACAATCAGGCATACATCTGCCTCCCTACCAACTGGATGGGGACTTGCACACTGACCGTTCTGTTTCATTCTTTGTCTCATTCTCTAAACAAATCTCTATTTTCTGTTCCCATAACCCACCACATGAAGAGGGATTTCATACTCATTCCCTCGATAATCTTGCTGGATATGATGATAGGAATCAGAACAGGAATGACTGGACTAGCCATTTCAGTAGACAAGGCAAATACAATTGAAGGTTTATCTCTCAGCCTCAAAGAAAACATAAATGATCTGCACGGCAACTGTCTCACCTCCAGGATCAGGTGGATTCACTGGCAGCAGTAGTTCTCCAGAACCACCGGGCACTACACCTCCTCACAGCCAAGAGAGGACTTTGCCTCTTTTTGGGTGAAGAATGTTGTTTTTACGCCAATAAATCAGGTGTGGTAAGAGATAGAATTGAACACATTAAAAGATGTGCTAATGAGATGTTTTCACAAGGTAACTCTGCTTCATTTTGGCCATCTTTTCTGCTGTGGGCAATGTCTCTAAAATCTACTTTTATCCTCATAAGCATAGTGTTCTTATTTCTGCCATGTAAAATTAACTTATTCCAAAGATTCTCGCAGGAACAAATAACTGCTATATCTCAAGCCATCTTGAGGGAGCAACACAAAACTACTGTTCTTCAATCAATCTGATCCCAAGTATAGATCTCACTCAAATCCTTGCCCCACATCTATGCCCCCTAACCAGCAGAAAGTAGCCAGAACCAAATCTGCACCCCATCTCCTTACCTATACTCAGAGTCAGGATTGATGGAACAATGACATAAACCTCAGCCATTTTCACTCATTGACCAAGAGATAGATAAATATTGGGAATTTATTCCTTATCCTTGAATCTCAATTCGTTCTCATACTCTATTGTCTTTAAAACTCACCCCACCTTCTTCCCTAGGTTTGGAGGCCTGGAGGCCATTTGAAAGATCAGTCTGGCCGGCGCCGTGGCTCACTAGGCTAATCTTCCACCTTGCAGCGCCGGCACATCGGGTTCTAGTCCTGGTCGGGGCACCGGATTCTGTCCCGGTTGCCCCTCTTCCAGGCCAGCTCTCTGTTGTGACCAGGGAGCGCAGTGGAGGATGGCCCAAGTGCTTGGGCCCTGCACCCCATGGGAGACCAGGAGAAGCACCTGGCTCCTGCCATTGGATCAGCGCGGTGTGCCAGCCGCAGCGCGACGGCCGCGGCGGCCATTGGAGGGTGAACCAACAGCAAAGGAAGACCTTTCTCTCTGTCTCTCTCACTGTCCACTCTGCCTGTCAAAAAAAAAATATGTAACTAGATTCTGTGATGAGTATAAAAATACAGCAAAGTATGAAATATATTTCTTTAAGAAATCAAATGTGGGGGCAGGTACTTGGTCTAGCCTTTAGGATTCCACTTGGGACACCTGCATCCTAAATCCAAGTGCCTTGGTTCAAATCATGGCCCTACTCCTGATTCTAGTTTCCTGCTAATGTAGACCCTGGGACACAGCTGGTGATGACTCAAGTATTTGGGTCCATGTAACTCACATGAATGAGATCCCAATGCCTAGCTTCAACTAGGTCCAGCTTTGGTTATTGTGGGCATTAAAAAAATGAAGCCATTATTGGAGTCTATCTTTTTCTCTCTCTCTCTCTTTCCTTCTCTCTGCCAGTAAAATAAACAAAAATGAATACTTTTTAAGAGAAATTAGCTGTGGTAAGAAAAATATAAATACATGGAATTTGCAGTAAGATTTTCCTGGAAGACTCTTCATATGGGCATTGCTCTCAATGCCTTACACTTATCCCAAACTTCAAAGCAAGCCCCTTGCCTTGCTGTTGGAAGATGGCTATGTGAAGCAACCTCAGCTTTCCAAATGTTATGTGTAGTCTTCAAACATTGTCATCTACTTGGGACTGTGCTCTTCAAAGGAACCAGAAGCACAGTGAGGTTTAAAATATCACTCATCAGAAAGATAATAATGCTTTGGCAAGGCTGTGTCATTTGATCATCAGTTTTTTCATAAGTGCCATTAAGTACCTCTCTGGCCAAGTGTCAGGCTTAGCAAACAATGTGTAATTCAAATCTCCAACGAGATTGGGCAGGAATGTGTGCTGACTAATCAGAGCAGTGGCTGATGGAGAAAGCAAAGCACCTTGGACTGGCATTAGCTTTCACCTGGCTATCAGTAACATGCTCATTGTGGGGCTGATTTGGATCACTGCTGCTGCATATCCTATATCCAAAATTAGGAAGTAACAAGTCTCAGGTTGCTACTCCTGACATGATAATTAACAATGGTCTTTCCTAATAGAATATTGGTCATGTTGAACATATGTCAGAATAAAATAAGAACAGCAGTGACCACAAGTAAAACAACTCTGTGGGGAAGGAAAATACTATTGAGCACATCCAATATGTCAGAATCTTCAGGTAGGCACTTTAAGTTTCTGCAATGGCTCTCTTCCTTTATTACTGATGTATACACACTTCACAGACAGAAAACTTAGGCTCAGGAAAGTTACAAACTTTTTTTTTTTTCAAGACTTCATGATTAGAAAGTTTCAAAAACATAGATTTAGAGTCTTGTCCACCATAACACTTATTTATTTGTGGCCTCAATATTTCCAAGTCTCATAAATCATTTTTTATCCTAAATTCCATCTCTCTCTCTCTCTCTCTCTCTCCTTGTTATTTCTTTTCTTCATATAATTTCTAGATCCTTGAGAAGAACCATTCTTCACTGGATGCTGTCCAGGATTTTGTCCATCACCCATACACAATTTAACTACATGCAGATAAATTCTCAATTTCTGTTTTTTGATAAGCATATATTTTCTTGTAGTCGGAACTTAACTTCCAAAAGTTAAAACCATGTTTCAAACAAGTCAACTATATTTCAAATTGACTCAGAAAAAAAAAAAAGTAAAAACACTAAAAACTACATTGGGTGTTGCCTCAATAGAAAAATCAGGAGAGATGAGTGGGCACTTGATGTAGTGGTTAAGCTGCCACTTAGGATAGGCACACCCCTTATTAGAGTGCATGGATTTGAATCCTGGATTCACTTTTAACTCCAGCTTCTTGTTAATGCAGCCCTTTTGTTGTGGTGCAATGGATTAAACCGCTGCCTGAAACAACAATGGCATCCCATATCAAAGCACCAAATCCAGCTGCTCCCCTTCTGAACCAGCTTCCTGCTATCGTGCCTGAGAAAGCAAAGGATTTCCAAGTGTTTGGTTCCCTGCCGTCCACATGGGGGACCCAGGTGGAACTCCAGGCTCCTGGCTTTGAGCTGCCCAAGCACTTGTCATTGTGGTTATTGAGGGAGTATTGAAATTGCCTGTGTTTTCAATGGATAATGAAAACTTCCTGAAAGCAAGACTTATGAGGAATATACAATATTATCCTCAGTATAAGATCTGTAAAATAGGTATCTAATGAGTTTAAATGGATTTAATTGACTTTTCTGGGAATTTGGGCCATTTTCTTGCATCTTACTAAAACTTTCCTTGATATTCTCCTCCCCTATAAATTTTTCCAAGACATAAGTTACACGCGCAGATACTTCAAAATGTTCATGAAATATGGAATTAAAGACAAATACATTTTTTCTCAAAAAATTTTAAATCCATTCTGTTTTCTCATAATATGCATTTTCCATGAACTTCTTAAAAGTATCTTGTGTTTAGTGCTCAAGCATTGAATATTTGTTGCCTTAAACATAGTGCTTCGTAGGCACATATTGTAAATTTAAATACATAGTTCAATTTGTCATGATACCATGAGCCGATAAGAAATTGTCAATCTATACTGGCGATTTATGTCATAATAAATTCTGGTTTTCTAAGAATTTTCTCTCATGTTTATAGAACTAAGCCACATAAAATACCACAAATGCTGTCATCAGTCAAGTATTGTGTATGGACTGATGGACAGGACAATGGCACAAAAAAAATTCCATAGTCCAAGACTATATATATAGTGGATTGCTTCCTTTTGTTGCTAAAAAATAACCACAAACCTAGGGACTTATAGTACAGTCAATCAGAAATCCGGCTGGGTCTTACTGGAGTAAATCAAGGTACAGGCAAGGCTGCCATTCTTTCTGGAAGCTTTAGGGAAAATACACATCCTTGTTCTTTCCAGCTCCTAGATTCAGAGGTTGCCCATATTCCTTAGTTTTGATATTGTTTTTCCTATTTGAAGCAAGCAACATGGTATCTCTCTAGTCCTTATCACATAAT